>NW_003852485.1:3328906-3391832 GCF_000181295.1 Otolemur garnettii | reverse complement strand
AGCTTTCCTATGAAAGCTACAAATTAGTTTCATAGTAGGGCTGAGTACATTGGATACTTTTTCTTCCATTCTTGAGATACTTTGCTAAGAAGAATATTTTCCAGCTTCATCCATGTAAACATGAAGAAGGAAATGTCTCCATCCTTCTTTAGGGCTCCATAGTATTCCATGCTGTACATATACCACAGTTTACTGATCCATTTGTGGATCGATGGGCACTTGAGCTTCTTCCATGTCCTAGCAATTATAAATTAAGCTACAGTAAACATTCTGGTACAAATATCTTTGTTGTAGTGTGCGTTTTGGTCTTCTGGGTATATACCTAGTAAAGGAATTATGGGATCAAATGGCAGGTCTATTTTTAGTTCTCTAAGTGTTCTCCAGATGTCTTTCCAAAAGGAACGTATTAGTTTGCAATCCTAGCAACAGTGTAGAAGTGTTCCCTTTTCTCCACAATCATGATAGCATCTGTGATTTTGGGATATGGGCTAATCTTACTGGTGTTAGATGATATCTCAAAGTAGTTTTGATTTGCATTTCTCTGATGATTAAGGATGGTGAACATTTTTTCATATATCTGTAGGCCATGCACTTATCTTCTTTAGAGAAATTTCTTTTCAAATCCCTTGCCCACCCTGAGATAGGATCACTTGTTCTTTTTTTGCTAATACGTTAGAGTTCTCTATGGATTCTGGTATTAAACCTTTGTTGGAGACATAACCTGCAAATATCTTCTCCCATTCTGAGGGCTGTCTGCTTGCTACACATACTGTGGTCTTGGCTGTGCAGAAGCTTTTTAGTTTGACCAGGTCCCAATAGTGTATTTTTTATGTTGCTTCAATTGCCTGGGGGTCCTCCTCATAAAGTTTTTGCCCAGGCTGTTTCCTTCAAGTGTTTTCTCTATAATTTCTTCTAGTATTTTTAAGGTTTCATGTCTTAAGTTTAAATCTTTAATCCAGTGAGAGTCTATCTTAGTTAATGGTGAAAGGTGTGGGTCCAGTTTCAGTCTTCTACCGGTCGCCAGCCAATTTGCCCAGCACCATTTGTTAAATAGGGAATCTTTTCCCCACTCAATGTTTTTAATTGACTTGTCAAAGACCAGGTAATGGTAAGTAACTGGATTCATCTCTTGGCTCTCTATTCTGTTCCATACATTTACCTCTCTGTTTTTGTGCCAATACCATGCTGTTTTGATCACTATGGATTTATAGTATAGTCTGAGGTCTGGTAGCGTAATTCCTCCTGCTTTGTTTTTATTTCTGAGTAATGTCTTGGCTATTCAAGGTTTTTTCTGATTCCATATAAAATGAAGCATTATTTTTTCAAGATCTTTAAAGTATGACAGTGGAGCTTTAATAGGGATTGCATTAAAATTATATATTACTTTGGGCAGTATGGACATTTTAATAATGTTGATTCTTCCCAGCCATGAGCATGGTATGTTTTTCCATTTGTTAACATTTTCATCTATTTCTTTTCTTAGAGTTTTATAGTTCTCTTTATAGTTATCTTTCACATACTTTGTTAGATAAACTCTCAAATATTTCATCTTCTTTGACACTACTGTGAATGGAATGGAGTCCTTGACTGTTTTCTCAGCTTGGCTGCTGTTAGTATATATAAAGGCTAATGATTTATGAGTGTTGATATTGTAATGCGAGATGCTGCTATATTCCTTGATCACTTCTAAGAGTTTTGTAGTAGAATCCCTGGTGTTTTCCAGATATACAAGCATATCATCTGCGAAGAGTGAAAGTTTAATCTCTTCTGACCCTATATGGATGCCCTTGATTGCCTTTTCTTCCCTAATTGCGATGGCTAAAACTTCCATTACAATGTTAAAGAGCAATGGAGACAATGGGCAATCTTGTCTCACTCCTGATCTGAGTGGAAATGATTTCAATTTAACTCAATTCAATACAATATTGTCTGTGGGTTTGCTGTAGATGGCCTCTATCAGTTTAAGAAATATCCTTTCTATACTAATTTTCTTTAGTGTTCTGATCATGAAGGGATGCTGGATATTATCAAAAGCTCTTCCTGCATCAACTGAGAGAATCATATGGTCTTTGTTTTTTAATTTGTTTATGTGATGAATTCTATTTATAGATTTATGTATGTTGAACCATCCTTGAGATCCTGGGATAAAACCCACTTGGTCGTGGTGTATAATTTGTTTGATGTTAGGATCTTGTTGAAATTTTTGCATCAGTATTCATTAGTGATATTGGTCTATAATTTTCTTTTCTTGTTGGGTCTATTCCTGGTTTGGGGATCAAGGTGATGTTTGCATCATAGAATGGGTTGGGTAGTATTCCTTCTTTTTTTATGTTTTGGGAAAGGTTATGTAATATAGGTACTAGTTCCTCTTTAAAGGTTTGGTAGAATTCTGACGTGAAGCTGTCTGGTCCTGGGCTTTTCTTTGTAGAGAGATTTTGTATAGTTGATGCTATTTCAGAACTTGATATCGGCCTATTCAACATTTCCAATACCTTCTGTCTAAGTCTTGGAAGGTGGTATGCCTCCAAGTATTGGTCGATTTCCTTAAGATTTTCATATCTCTGAGAATAAACTTTCTTGTAATATTCGTTAAGGATTTTTTGAATTTCTGAGGGATCTGTTGTTATTTTGTCTTTACCATTTCTGATTGATTAAATTAGAGATTTTACTCTTTTTCTTGGTTAGGTTGGCCAAAGGTATATCTATTTTATTGACCTTTTCATAAAACCAACTTTTTGATTTATTGATCTGTTGTGTAATCCTTTTGTTTTCAGTTTTATTTAATTCTCTCTAATTTTGGTTCTTTATTTTCTTCTGCTGGGTTTGGGATTGGAATGTTCTTCTTTTTTCCAGTTACTTGAGATGTCCCATTAGGTTGTTAATTTCTTCTCTTTCCATTTTCTTGAGGAAGGCTTGCAATGGTATAAATTTCCCTCTTAGGATTGCCTTTGTGGTATCCAAGAGGTTCTGGTAACTTGTGTCTTCATTATCTTTTTGTTCCAAAAATTTGGTAATTTCCTTCTTGATCTCATCTCTGACCTACCTATCATTCAGCAAAAGGTTATTTAGCTTCCATGTTTTTGTATGAGTCTGCAGATTCCTGTTGTTACTGAGTTCAATTTTTATTCTATGTTGGTCTGAGAAGATGCATGGAATAATTTCTATACTTTTAAATTTACTGAGGTTAGACTTGTGATCTAAGATGTGGTTGGTTTTGGATTATGTTCTGTGAGCTGATGAGAAAAGTGTGTATTCAGTTTTGTTAGGATGAAATGTTCTGTAGATATCTGTGAAATCCAAATGCTGAATGGTTAAATTTAAATCTAAAATTTCTTTGCTAAGTTTCTTGTTGGAGGATCTTTTCAACTCTGCCAAAGGAGTAAAATCTCTGACTATGATGGAGCTGAGAAAAATCCAGTTGCTCATGCCTATTAAAGTATCTCTTATAAATTGAGGTGCATTCTGGTTGGGTCCATAAATATGGATATTTGAAATCTCATCGTATTGAGTATTGCCCTTAACAAATAAAAATTGCCCATCCTTATCCTTGCTTACTTTTGTTGGTTTAAAGCCTATTGTATCTGCGAATAAAATTGCAACATCTGCTTTTTTCTGCTTTCCATTTGCCTGGGATATAGATGACCATCCCATCACCCTGAGTCTATATTTATCTTTTAAGGTAAGATGAGATTCCTGTATGCAGCAGATATCTGGCCTGAATTTTTGTTTCCAGTCAGCCAACCTGTGCCTCTTTAGAGGGCAATTTAAGCCATTCATATTGATTGATAATATTGCTAAGCCTGGTAAAATTTTGGGTATTGAGTTTTTGGAAAGTCCAGTGAACAGTTTTAATACTTTCACCACTGTGGATGTTGGAATTTGATCAAAAGTTTCTGAGTGGGTTTACTTTTTTGGTGGAGGATTGCACTTATCATTATGGAGAGCAGGTCTCAGAATATCCTAGAGAGCTGGTTTAGTTATGGCAAATTTCTTCAACATATGAATGTCATTAAAGTATTTAATTTCTCCAACATAAATGAAACTCAGTTTAGCTGGATACAGGATATTGGGTCAAAAATTATTTTGTTTTAGGATATTAAAAGTCAATGACCACCCTCTTCTAGCCTTGAAGGTTTCAGCAGAGAGATCTGTAGTCATTCTAATATTCTTCCCCTTGTAGTTTATGGTTTTCTTATGTCCAGCTGCTTTCAGGATTTTCTCTTTCATATTAACTTTAGTGAAGTTAATTATGATGTGCCTCGGTGATGTCTTGTTTGGGTTGAGTCATGCTGGGGTTCTGAAACTGTCTGCTATCTGAATTTCAGAATCTCTTGGCATGTCTGGAAAGTTCTTTTTTATAATTTCATGAAGAAGAGCCTCTGTTTTGTGAAGCAACTTTGTCGCCTTCCGGTATTCCTATAAAGTGAATATTAGTTTTCCTCGAATTATCTCAGAGCTCTCTTGAGAGAAAGATCCATTTTAGCATTCCATTTCTCTTCATCTTTGAGTGCTTGGGCATGTTCAAAATCTTTGTCATCAATGTTAGAGATCCTTTCTTCTGCTTCTTCCATTCTGTTACAGAGGGATTCTACGTATTTTTCAGATCTTTGAGGGCTGCAAACTCTTGCCACAGTGTTTCAAAATCTTTGACCATTTTTATCTTTGAAATAATTGAATTATTGAGACATCTTTTGAATAATTCCTTGAAATTCTAATTCCCCCCTTTCTTCCATTCTGTTAATCTTATTTGCTACCCAGATTCTGAACTCAATTTCTGTCATCTCAGCCATCTGTTTATGAATGGGATCTTTAATTGTATCTGTCCCATCCTTCCTTGGGGGAGTTGACCTACTCTTGAAGTTACCAGAGTTTTTCTGCTGATTCCGCCCCATGCTGAATTTACAACATTTAGAGTTTGTACCAGATCCATTCATTCAGTGGCTGCCACCAGAGAAGATGTGGCTTCCTCTGGTTGCCCAGAGAGGCAGAGCGTGTTTGTCCGGAAGAGCCTTGTTGCTCTTGATGCTGTGGCTGTTGCTCTTTGCCTGCGGGTAATGCCGTTCTATTGTGGTTTCCTCTCAACTGACCATCCTCTTGTAGTTCTTGAGCCATTGGCCAGGGATGCTGGAAGCCCACAACTTTGGTGGTTCTGGGTCCGCCTGGTGCAGGTGCCTGGAGTGGGGAACTCCTCCATCTCTGCCTCCAGGATGCACAACTCTAGCAAGCAGTTCTGGGCCCGCCCGGAGCGAGAACCTGGAGCAGGGGAACTCCTCTGCCAGCACCCGTGGGAGGTGCATGGCTCTAGTAATCAGTTCTGGGGCCTCCTGTGCAGGTGCCTGGAATGGGAGACTCCTCCACTGCAGCCCGTGGACGGCACTTCTACCAGGTTTCCAGCTGCAGAACATGGACTGGGTGTTTGGTCCCACAGGGGTGGGGGATGCTACCCCCACCCCACTGTCTCTGTAGGCAAAGGGGGAAGGGTGGACAGGAAATTTAAAATGGCAGTGAAAACGTTTGTTTAATTTTTCTACCTGGAGAGTCTTCAGAATCTCAGCAAGGTCCCTCTAGGAGAGTAGACCCCCTTTCCTGTAGCTCTCACATGTAGGGTGAGATAATAGGTCCTTAGTTCACTGCTCACCTGTAGAAAACTTACAGGAGCAGACAGGAGCATATGAAGAGAAAACAAAGAGAAAAACACAACTTTCTTGGGGGAAGGGACAGACACTTTACTTTTGGGATGTATTATGTACCTGTAGATTGCTTTCTTAGATTAATTTTCTTTGTTTTTAAGATTTGGTCTCTATGACTTAGTGCCTGAGCGTAGTGGTTATGGTGCCAGCCACAGACACTGAGGCTGGTGGGTTCAAACCCACCTCAAACCAGCTAAACAGCAATGATAACTGCAACCAAAAAATAGCTGAGCATTGTGGCAGATACCTGTAGTCCCAGCTGCTTGGGAGGCTGAGGCAAGAGAACCACTTTAGCTCAAGAGTTAGAGGTTCCTATGAGCTGTGACACCACAGCACTCTACCAAGGGTGACATGGTGAGACTGTCACACACACACACACACACACACACAAAATTGCTCTGTCTGTTTTGCTTCAATTCTTCTTTCATTCTTTTCCCTCTTTATTCCTTTACATTTTCCTAACTTTTGCTTGCCTTTTCCTTTCCTCCTTCCCTTCCACCCTTTTTTTCTTTGATAGCTTCCTTCTTTGCCATCTACCTTCCTTCCTTCTTAATATGGTTTCAGGGAGAGAAAATGTGATCTCCATTTTTTACTCATTTTTTATTTTTAATATTTCCTTACCTTATTTTATTTAACCAGCTTCTTGTGAGTAGCATACAGTTGGATTGTGAGAGAGAGAGAGAGACAGAGAGAGAGATTTTAACTCATCTGAGTTTTTTTTTTTAATTTGGATTTTTTAAATCTTATTTATATTAATTGTAATAAATGATGAGATTTTTATTACTCTTTTACATCTAAGAGATGAGAGAAGGAATCCTAACAGCTGCAAAAAAAAAAAAATACATTTCTCATCTAAGTTTTAAATAACTTACTTAAGCCTATATGTATTTTATTTATGAAAAAAATTTTTAAATTATTGTGGGTACATAATAGTTGCATGTATTTCTACAGCACATATAATGTTTTGATACAAGAGATGATATGAATTAATCAACTTAAGATAATTAGGTTATTCATTATCTCAGGTATTTATCATTTCTTTTTCTTTTTTGGAACATTGCAGTCACAGTCTCTTATTAATTATTTTATTTATTTACTTATGTATTTATTTAGACAGACTCTTACTTTGTTGCCCTTGGTAGAGTGCTGCAGCATCAAAACTCACAGCAACCTCAAACTTTTTGAGCTAACGCAATTCTCTTTTGGGCTAATGCTCAGTCTCCCAAGTAGCTGGGACTATAGGAGCCCACCACAACATTTGGCTATTTTTAGAGCTGGTGTCTCACTTTTGGTCAGGCTGGTCTTGAACCTCGGAGCTCAGGCAAACCACCACCTGGACTTCCTAGTGTTAAAATTACAGGTGTGAGCCACCATGCCTGGCCCACTCTTGGTTATTTTAAAGTGTTCTCTAACTTACTGATGAGTATGATCACTTTTTTGTGCTATCAACTATTATCCATTTTATCTAACTATATTTTTGCAATTACTAAATTGATTTCTTTCTTGGTCATTTTTTTCTGACCTGTATTTGTTGCTTGTTGTTTATTTTAGACAATTAGAATATTTTAATAATTACTATATTTAACCATTTTAAAGTTTCATAACTTTGTTGGTACAATTATTTATTCTTTATTTTTTCAATTGCCTTTGGATTTTTAAAAAGTTATTTTGTGCTATTCAATATTTGAGTTCTTTACATTAAGTATACTTCAAAATATATAAAATACCTTTAAGTAACTTATATTAGGAGTAGAATGATGATGGGGGAAAGATATTTTAGGCATTGTATAAAGTTCAGTGTTGTCAGGAGTTTGCCTTATTTTATTAATCCATATTTTGGTTACATTTGCTCAATTATTGACATTGCCATTGGGACAACATAGAATAGGGAATTCTATTGTAATTCTAGGCAATTCTAGGCAATTCTAATGTAATTGCCCTCAGTGGGAATGGGCTACAAATACTAGCAGAAGGAGGAAGTATTGCTAACTAAGCAAAAAGATCAGATGTCTCCTATATATACAGCATGCCTAGAAAGTTTATGTGCAATTGTCTATTTTAAACTGCACCCAGACTTTATGACCACCCTGTATTTTATTAAGTTTATATTCCAAGTTACTGTCTATAAGGTCAACAGTTTATTTTTTAAAAATAAAAATACACCAAGGCTAGTGGGTGTATACCCTCACTGAGATGTGTCACACACTGAGACTCCACCCTCATCCCTCCTTACTGCTCTCTGCTCTTCCTTTATCAACAAAAACTTTTTAAAGTAATTTAATTTTCTTTTTTTCTTTTTTTTTTTTTGTAGAGACAGAGTCTCACTTTTTCGCCCTCGGTAGAGTGCAGCGGAGTCGCTCCAGCAACCTCCAACTCCTGGGCAACTCCTGGGCGATTCTTCTGCCTCAGCCTCCCGAGTAGCTGGGACTACAGGCGCCCGCCACAACGCCCAGCTATTTTTTGTTGCAGTTTGGCCGGGGCTGGGTTTGAACCCACCACCCTCGGTATATGGGGCCGGCGCCTTACTCACTGAGCCACAGGCGCCTCCCAGTAATTTAATTTTCAATGATATTGAAGTCATATAAAGAAGGTGTATATGTAGCATCTTTGAATAAGAGCTTTATGTTCTACTTGCCTTTACATTTGTAATTATGTATTAATGGTGATTGTAATCTGCTTGCCAGAAAGGGAAGAAGTGGAGCAAAAATCACGTTCCCCAAATATATAATTTATAAAAATTGTTTGGATAAATGAAAATGCATAGCTTAAATTTATGGTTAACAATTGTTTTATTACAGAATGGTAGTAGGGGAGTGATGTCTAGATGTCTGATTTGAGTTACCTGATACTTGTTAAATCCACAAAAAGAGTAAAAAACAACAAATAAACAAATATACTTTGACTAGAGAGTCTGAAAAAGTACACTGGAGAGCACCAGAAAAATGCTGAAATCTCTGTGAACTACAGAAACCCAGGATAGTAGTATCAAAGGTAAGAAAGGAATCCTTCTTCTGCCAAACTCTTTCTGCTGTGGGGATCCACTCAGAGTCAGGGAGATCTGTTTGCAGGAAAAATGTAAACTGAAGACCCCTAGTGGTCCCCATTGCTTCCACAAATGCCAACATTTCTTGCTACCAGAGAGCCCACCCCACCCCAATCCTCATAGACCCTGAATCTAATTGGGAGATAAGCTGGGAGGTGTTGCAGCTGCATTGACTCATAGTGAGAGTCCACCATCCTCTGAGGATGCAGAGCATCCCTCAACCCCTGCAACCTAGTCTGCTATGGTTCAGTACCATCCTGAACCCGGATCCATTCCATCCAGTTCAAACTCTTTCCATCCCCAAGACCTCTCTCATTCTACCATGTTCACATGAGTGCTTGCATTACCACAACACTTAGAAGCCCAGATTCTAGGTCAAGTAGAATGACTGAGACCCCAGAATTTGAACCCATGTGGTGCACACCCTGAAACAGAAACTAGGCAGACAGAACTGCACATGTAAGAACATGGTGTGCCTACATGCACCTGTACCACACAGCCAACCAGTTGCCTGAGCCTGCATGCAGTTATACCTGGTCTAAAAGTCAGCCCTTGTCCCCAGAAGAGACTTCTGCAGCTACCTGGCTTCTTCCCATTCACATGCCCCCACAATCCTGATAGCTGAACCTATAGAGGTCCCAACCTTTAGACAGATCTCCACAGAGCCACCCATCACCACAAAACATTCATGTGCTTGTGCATGACCTGAAATCCAGTCTTGTGATAATCCTCCCCCTTAGATGGACCTCTACAGAGCCACAGAGCACTGTCACACCCATATACACCAGCAGTCAATCTGACAATCAGTCCCATGGTGGCCCTACTACCCCAGATAGACTGCTGCAGAGCACTCAGCCATTCTTCACCTACTTTGGTCTATAACTGCTGGCCCAATGGTGGCTACACACCCCCAGACAGCCCACCACAGAGAAACCTGGCTCAGCTGCACTAGTGACTGCCAACACCCCCCTCCTGACAGTCAGTGCAGCATATGTCATCATCTCCCTGGAGATCACGCCTATGCCAGACAGCCCCTGTGAAAACCAGCCTGCTGCCCCTGTTCCCACAAACAAGCATTATTGTTATCACAGAAACCTGCAGCATTAGCCACTGAGGCAAAAATGCATAACTGACAATGACTGTAAGATTAAGAAAGTGCATAGAGACCACACTAAAGTCCACCTGGAAGCAAAGTCAGTGCTCCACATCCAACCAATACACTAGTACCTATCTATAGGTGTTAGATTATTGCCTCAGAAAGCCCCTCCCCCCCCAAAGCCCCTTCCTGCCCTTAAAGTTACAGGACAGGGAGTGGCCTAGCACAGGGAGTAGCCTGCTTACCTCATCACCCTGTTCCAATTTCCTGCTGCCTGCCCCTATGGCTCTTTCCTCCAGATCAATAACTCCTTATTGGGTATTCCACCAGCCCATGACCATTCTAAAACTTCTCTGTATAATATGTTCCCCCCACCTTCTCTCTCTCTTTCTCCCACCTCTCTCTGCCTTTCTTCTCTGCTCTCTCTCTCTTTTCCCTCTTCTTCCCCCTCACTCTTCTCTCTCTCTTCTCTTCCCCACTCTCTCTTCATCTCTTTCCCTTCTTCTCTCCTCTCTTTTCTCTCCTCCTTAGTGCTGCTCTGCAGCCTCCCTCCCCCCACCAATAAAAATCTTTCATACAAGCCTCAGTGGTCTGTGAGATTTCTGCTGGTCAAAGTGCCTCTCTTTCAATAGAAAAAAGTATCTCCTTACAAAACCACTTTGTAAAATTGGAAAAAGTGACTATTATACAAAATTGATACACAAGAAACATGAAAAAGTAAAGAAATATGATGCCCCCAAAGCAACTCAGTAAGTCTCTATTAACAGATCCCAAAGAAAAGGATATTTATAACTTTCTTGATAAGGAATCTGAAATAATAACTGTAAGGAAAGAAGTCATTCAAATGAAATCAGGAAAACTCAATGAAGTTAGGAAAACTATCCATGATATGATTTAGAAATTCAACAAAAGATAAATACATAAAAAGAACCAAACAAAAACCTAGAGCTGAAAATTTTGTATAAATTAAACAGAACAAAGAATTGCTAAATTTGAAGACAATCTAGTTGTAGAGTGAAAAAGAATGTAAGAGTTAAAATATTTAAGAAATTCAATGGGATTTATATTAAGCAAACAAATTCCTCATTATAGGAGTGTCAAAGGGAAAAAAATGAGGAAAGTGACAGAAAACCTATTTAACAAAGTAATAGCTGAAATCATCCCAAGTATCAGAACAAATATGTACATCCATATTCAGGAAGCTCAAAGATCCCGATTAGACTCAACTCAAAAAGTTTTTCTCTAAAGCATATTATAATCAAGCTGTCAAAATTCAAAGACAAAGAGAATTGTGAAAGTTGCAAGAGAAGAACATTAACCTCCCTTCACCCATCCTGCCACTTCCCCGCCCCTCCCTCTCCCCTTTCCCCATATTCTTGGACTACAATTGGATTATAGCTTTCCTATGTTTAATTTATCCCATAAGGGTACATGTGAATCTTTCTAAATGTCGAATATAAATGTCTCAACACAACAATTATGAGAATGACAGTATGGCTATGTTGGCCAATTAGATGAAAGTATTTCAAATTGTATATGGAAGCAACACACTGTATCCCATGATAGTATTAATGTGCAAAAATATGATTTAATAAAAAAAAGAGAAGAACATTAAGTCACATATAAGGGAAGCTCTGTTATACGATCATCAGATTTCTCAACATAAAACTTGCAGATCAGGAGATGATGGTATGACATAGTAAAAGTGCTATAAGAAAAAAAGAAAATTTGTTAGCCAAGAATACTATTTCCAGAAAAGACATACCACAGAAATGAAGAAAAAATAAAGACCTTACCAAGGTCTTTTTGGAGAACTCAGATATATAAAACAAAGGAAACATTCCCTATGATAGATCATAAGTTGGTTACAAACAAGTCTATCAAATTTAAGATAGAGATTAAGTATCTTTTTAAATCACAGTATTATAAAACTAGCAATCAACAATAATGAAATCATTGAAAAACTTACAAATACGTGAAAATTAGACAACATGTTGCTAAATTCCAGTAGGTCAATGAAGAAATTAAAAGACAACTAAAAAATGTCTTGAGACAAATGTGAACACAAAACACATCATACCAAAACCTATGGGCCATAGTAAAAGCACTTCTAAGAAGAATGTTCATGGCAATACATGCCTACATCAGAAAAAGGAGAAAGATTCCTAATAACCTATCCATGCATCTCAAGGAACTAACAAAGTAAGGGAAAACTAATCCAAAAACTGGTGGAAGGAAGGAAATAACAAAGCTCAGAGCAGAAATAAATAAAATGGAGACTAAAACAATTTTTAAACAGCAAAGAAACAAAGATCGGTTTTTCATAAAGGTGAACAAAATTAACAATGGACTAGCCAAGGAAAAAGGGAAAAGACCCCAAATAAGAAAAATCAGAAGTGAAAAAGAGGATGTGCCAATTGAGATTGCAGAAGTAAATAGGATCATAAAAGACTATTGGGAATATCTACATGCCAACAAATTTGAGAACATGAAAAAACTAGATAAATTCTTGGACAAAGGCAACCTAATGAGATTAAATTGTGAAGAAATAGAAAATCTGAACAGACTAATAATGAAAGAGGAAATTGAATCCCTGATAAAAAGTCTTCCATCAAAATAAACACACAACCACATTAAAAAGTGGTCAACAGACAATAACAGGAACTTTTCACATAAAGATATGAACTAACGGTCAACAAACTCTTGAAAATATGTTTATCTCTAATCATTAGAGAAAAAAACCACAATGAGAATCACCTAACTTCAATGAGAATATGGACTTATATGGACTGCAAACTAGTACATCTATTGAAATTGCAGCCTTTCCATGGTTCTTATGTAGTGTCCATACATTGTTGTTTTGGATTTCCATCGTAACTTAAAGGGAAACTTTCACAATGTCCAGAGCCTTGATGTCCTGCAAATGAAGGAGCAGAATGTCCTCAAATTCTTTACAGCAGGAGCCTAGTTAGTTGGTACAAACCTCGACATCCAAATGGAACAGTATGTCTACAAAAGGAAAAGTCATAGCATCTACATCATAAATCTGAAGAGGACGTGGGAGAAGCTTCTGTTAGGAGGTTGTGCCATTGTTGTCACTGAAAACCTTGCTGATGTCAGTGTTATATCTATCCTCCAGGAATACTGGCCAGTGAGCTGTGCTCAACTTTTCTGCTGCCTCTGGAGCCACTCCTGTGGCGGCCACTTCGCTCCCGGAACCTTCACAGGTCTAGGCAGTGTTCCAGGAACCTTGTCCTCTAGTGGTTACTAATCTGAGGCTGAACAGCAGCCTCTCACAGAGGCATCTTATGTTACCCTGCCTACCACTGCTCTGTGTAACACAGATTCTCCTCTGCATTATGTGGACATCACCATTCCATGTAACAAGCAGGGAGCTCACTCAGTAGGTATGATATGGTGAATGATGGCCTGGGAAGTTCTCTGCATACATGGCACCATCTCTCTACTTCTACAGAGATTCTGAAAAGTGTGAAAAGGAAGAGCAGGCTGCTGCTGAGAAAACTGTGACCAAGGAGGAATTTCAGGGTGAATGGACTGCTCCAGCTCCTGAGTTTACCTGAGGTTGAAGACTGGTCAGAAGGCCTGAGGGCCCCTCTGTGCCTATTCAGCAGGTCCCCACAGAAGACTGGTCTGCAGCTCCCACTGCTCTGGTCACTGAATGGGGAGGAACAATCACAGGGTGGTCTTAAGCTGTTCTTCTACATACAGGGGTCCTCAAACTTTTTAAACAGGGGGCCAGTTCACTTTCCCTCAGACCATTGGAAGGCCAGACTGGGGCCTCAGGACAAGTAGGCTGCTAAGCAGGACAGGCAGCACTGGCAAAAACACCTTGCAGGCTGGATAAATGTCTTAGGTGGGCCGTATGTGGCCCGCAGGTTGTAGTTTGAGGAAGCCAAGCTTTTAAACAAGATGGAAATATAGTTGGGGGAAATAAACATCAATTTAAAAAATAAAGAAAAAAATTTTATGGAGATATACCTTAAAGAATTAAAGTAGACCCACTATTTGATCCAGTAATCCCACTAGACCCAAAAGGCAAAAGATGATTTTATAAAAAGAACACCAGCCCTGGAATATTCATAGCATCACAATTCACAATTGCAAAGGCATGGAAACAACCCAAGTGCCCACCAATACATGAATGGATTTACAAAATGTGCTATATACATAACATGGAGTACTACTACTCAGAAATAAAAAATGGCAATCTTGTATCTTTTGAGACAACTTAGATGGAACTGGAAACCATTCTACTAAGTGAAGAATGGAGAAACAAACACATGTACTCAAAACCAATTTAGACTCAATCAACACTTAAGCTCACATATGGAAATAAATCTCCCCAGTGAAAATCAAGCTGGGGTGGGTGTAGGAAGAGATGGGTAAATTTACACCTAATGGGTACAATGCACACTATCTGGTTGAAGGACACACTTATGAATATAACTTTGACTCAATCTTTACAAAAACAAAGAATGGAGACAAAATGTGTACCTCTAATAATCTGAAAATTTAAAAAATCTGTAAAACAAACAAATGAACACAAATCCTAGGACCTGATGGTTTCACTCTCAATTCTAGCAAATATTTAAGAACTAATTTCCTTCAAATTATTTCAGAGAAATGAAGATGAAGGAATACTTCCCAACTTATTTTATAAGGCCATCATTATCCTGACTCTAAAACCAGATAGATGAAAAACATGCCATGTCCATAACAAACGTAAATGCAAAAAGTCCAAAATTACTAGCAAACCAAATTAATATCACATCAAAATATTATTCACTGTCATCAAGTCAGATGTATCTGAGGGATGCAAGGATAACTCAACACATGAAAATAAATAAATGTGACATATATTAACACAATAAAAGACAAAAGCATATTATCATTTTAATTGATGCAGATCATGTGTTTAACAACATTCAACATCTTTTCACAATAAAAGTTCTCAACAAATTAGGCATAAAAGGTATGTATCTAAACACAATATTGGTCACATGATAAGACCACAGATAATATCATGCTAAACATGAAAAGCTGAAATATTTTCCTCTAAGATCAGAAACAAGACAAGGATGCTCACTTTCACCATTCCTATTGAATATAGTACTGGAAGTTCTAGCCAGAGCAATTAGGCAAGAGAAAAAAATCACCCAGTGATAGGAAGAAGTTAAATTTTCTCTCTTTGCAGATGACATGCTCTTATATAAAGAAAACTCTAAAGACTCCACCAAAAATGCTATAACTAGTAAATGATTTAAGTAAAATTTTAAGATACAAAATCAACATACAAGAATCATAAGTGTGTCATTATGTTAATATTAACTATCTATAAATGAAATCAAGAAAAGAATTCCATTACAATAGCTACATACACAACGATAAGATACCTAGGAATACACTTAACCAAGGAGGTGGAAGTTGTCTCCACTAAAAGTTATAAAATGCTTCTGAAATAAACTGAAGAAGACACAAATACATGGAAATATGGATTAAATCCATGTATATGGATTAAAGGAATTAATGTTGTTCAAATGGCAATATTTCCCAAAGTAATATACAGATTTAAGGCAATCCTTATCAAATACTGATTGCATTTGTCAAAAAAAAAAAAAAAAAAAAGGAAAATCAATCCTAAAAGACTTATGGGATCCCCCCAAAGCACTGAATAGCCAAAGCAAACCTGAGCAAAACTGATGGCGTTGCACTACCTGCCTTCAAAATAAACTACAAAACTATAGTAATCAAAACTTCATGGTATTAACATAAAAACAGCTCCATAGACAAAAGGAACAGAAGAGAGAGCTCAAAAATAAGTTCATGCACCTACATCCAACTGAGTTTTGACAAAGGTGTTAAGAACACACATTAGGTAAAAGACAATCTCCTTATTAATAAATGGTTCTGGGAAAGTTGGACATCCACATCACAACAATGAGATTAGACCTCTGCTTCTCACAGTGTACAAAAATCAGCTCCAAATGGATTAAAGACTTAAATGTAAGATGTGAAACTATGAAGCTACTGGAAGAAAACATAGGGGAGACGCATTATGATGTTTGGTTGAGTAAGGATTTTTTTGAAACAAAAATATGGGCAACAAAAGCCAAAGTCTACAAATGGGACTATATCAAAATATAAAGCTTTTTTCACAGAAAAGGAAGCAGTGGTTAGAGTAAGAGACAGCCTCCAGAACGGGAGAAAATGGGACAGACATTTTTCAAAAGAAGATGTTGAAATGGCCAACAGGTATATGAAAAAATGCTCACTAATCATATAAATCGTCAGGGAAAAGCAAATCAAAACTACAATGAGTTGGAAAGTGTCGATGAAGACGTGGGGAAAATGGAACCCTTCTATACTATTGTCGGGATTGTAAATTAGTATAGCCACTACGAAAAACTACATGGAAGTTCCTGGAGAATTTAAAAATAGAGCTACCATTGATCCAGAAATCTCTCTACTGAGCATGTTTCCAAGGGAAATGAAATTGGTATGTTAAAGAGAAGACCATACTCTGCTTATTGCAGCACTCTTTATGACAGCCTAGGTATGGCGTCAACCCAAGTGTTCAACAAAGGAGGAATGGATACAGAAAATGTGGTACATATATGCAACTTAATAATATTCAGCCATAAAAGTAATGAAATTCTGTTAGTTGTGAGGGCACCGATGGAGCAGGAAGACATTATATGAAGTGAAATAAGCCAGACACGGAAAGAAAAACAAATGCTGCATGATTTCACTCTTACGTGGAATCTAAAGAAAAAAATTATTATCATAGAAGTGGAGAGTACAGAGAATAGAACAGTGGTTAGCAGAGCCTGGGAGTGGTAGCAGCACAGGAGGACGGGGAGAGGTTGGTCAGGGGGTACTAAGTGACAGTCAGATAATTAGATAGGAGGAATACGTGCTGGTGTTCTGTTGCCCAGTAGGGTGATGAGGTTTGACAGAAAGGTATTGTGTGTTACAAAATAGCTGGAGGAGAGGCTTTTGAAAGTCCTCACCACAAAGAGACGATAAATGGTGAAGTGATGGTCACACTAAATGCCGAGATTGGATCATTATGCAGCCTACAGAGGTGTTGAAACACAAAATTTTCCCCTATAAATATGTATGACTACAATGTAGCAATTAACAAAAAATAAATTTTATAAATGAATAGAGTGATCATTGCAGCTGAGATTGTATAAAGTATGTATAATGCACTCTTTCCTCTTCCACTTTTTTTCTTGGACGTATTAACAGAGCATGGAGAAGCCTGAGCGGTGTTTTCAACCTCTATTTCTTATCATTTGCCCGACCAAAAAACTGGCTTTTGAAGTTGGAAGGTTCTACGTGCATATCCTGATTAAAACTGCATTTATAATATATAGACTTTGCCATATGACTCTGTGAGGGTCATTAGTAACTTTTTTTTTTAATTTTTAAGGTGTTTTCTTCAAATAAATTATTTCTTTGGCTTACAATACTGTGAATTTGTCTATTTTGATTGTAAAACTTTTGACATGTAAGATTTTTTTTAAACAGCCCTGAAACAAACAAACAAAAGTTTTACTTATTTTAGAATCCTGATGGTTTTAAGCTTCGGAGCTCGTTTCTTTGTACTATGTAACAAAAGAAACTTCTTAGGCTTTCTCATTGCCCTGTTCTGGTTTGTGCCAGGTTACTACTGCTTTTTACAAAACAGAGAAACTTCAGGACTCAGACTCTGACTGCTTATTCAAAGACCAGAGCCTTGAAAAGGGCATTGAGATGGCCTTCGAGCTAAATTTACATTATTTTCATGGCTTTGAGAGTCTGGTTCTCAGAACTTCACCATTTGGAATATTTTTTGATATAGGACAGCATTAGCTATAGGGGAATGAGGCCTTAGAATATTTTCTATGTTGTCTACATTGATTGGCTAATCATCAATGTCTTTTGTAGTCTTGAACACTTACAATGAGAAGAGATTTCCACTAAGCCAGTAAAAATTCTGAATGCTTTGAGGGTAAATAAAAGAGTCAAAATTCAGGCATTTTATATTCCTGGCTAAGATTGTAAGGAGAAACTAGGAAAGATTATTATTTCCTAGTTCCCTTAATCCCTTTTCACTTCCTTGTTTTCCTCCTTTCCTTCTTTTCTTTTTCTTTTTCTTTCCCTTTTTCACTCCTTCTTCTGATCACTCTTCCTTTTTTCTTATTTTTAAGTTACAAAGAAATTATTGGCAGGTAGAGGCATGAAAAATTAACTTGATGCTTATTGTTTCAAATAATAACAGGTACCATATACATGCATATAAAATATAAAACATAATATGCACTATAGATGCCACTTTTTACTATTTCCTTCAATTAAATTATAAAGAACAGATTTACTAAGATAAATATGAACAATTTTTAAAGATCTAAATGTTTATTGCTGTTACATAAAAAGTCATTAAGTGGATACAGATATATTGCAGTGGCAAAAATAATTTTGAAGGTACATAACATTTTTTATGGTTGAGGATCAGGGTAGGAGTGGGTGGTATCTATATTCTCACTTGCTCCACTAGAAAATTGCTGAATAATTCTCTAAAATAATTTATTTTATTGAAAATATATTTAAAACAATTCTATCAAAATAGACATTTTTATAGAAAATGTCTATAAAAATAAATAATTAGGAATATCAACCTTAATAAGGTTAAAGGGTTGAAAATCATTGCTTCTTGGGAATAGAAATTAAGAAGGGTGTTTTAAGGGTTATTACTTCATGCTATTTTCTGGAATTACTTACTTTTTTAATCTCTGTGAAGGAATTTATTTGCTGAAATCAATAATTAACTTAAAAAGAAATTTAAATGAATAAATATTTATCACTGAAATTCTAAATCTTACATAGGGCAAAATTGTGACAAAATGGTTTTCTGCCCAAATAACACACAGCACCCAGAAGAAGAAAAATGCAGGCATGGCTGGTGTGGTGGCTGACACATGCAGTCCCAACTACTTAGGAGGCTTAAGCAGAAGGACTGCGTGAGCCCAAGAGTTACAGTCCATCCTAGAGAATGTAGTGAGGTACTACATCTGAAAAAAAGAAAAAAGAAAGAAAAAGAAGAAAAAAGACAATACCACATTCAGGGTGGAATTATTCAATTCTGAAATAAACAGTTCCACAGAATTACAAGCGCTGCTAAGTTGTGTTGACCCCGTTATACTGGGTGCCTTACCAAGCAGTCATATGTTCTTGAATAATCAATTATTGCTTACAGTAGTGATACATCATTAGTATAAGATAATGGCATTTTCAGATAGCCAAAGTATCTTTAGGCAGACAGGATTTTTGGCAGATAAATATGGTGTGGATGTAGACTCAGTACAAAATAGAATCATGAATATTTTTAGAGAAACTTACAGATCTTAAGACTTGGGTAGCAGATGCTTTTGTTTCAGTTTCAAGTAACAGTTTGTTAATGACATATCACATAATCAGATTTTCTATGCGTAGATTTACTGGCTGAAGTAGTTGCTAATATGACAAATGCATTAGCCTACAATGAGGGATGCCAATATTGAAGCACAGATGGTCTCTTCCAACAAGTGACAATTTGAAGCATCAGATTTATCACGAAACAAACATAACTGTTTAGAACAACAGGATTTTGGTGGGGAAGGAAAGAAAAAGAGAAGCAATAGCAATTAATAGCAATTGTAGCTTTACGCTGTAGTTTACGTTTAAAGGAACCTCTGATAATGGTGTTCATTAAAAGATTTTTTAAGTTCCATGGGAAGAATTTTACCTTTTTGATTGAACTGCAAACTAAAGCTGTTGTCTTGGTTTGATTACGTTTTCATTTTACTCTCTGTTGGCAGGGATTTAGTGATGTGTGTGTGTGTTTTACAACAAAGCTAACTCCTTTGTACATGCATCTAACAAAAATGCCAGGAGGAAAGTTGGACAAAAGCACCTGTGGGAAATAGCAAAAAGAGCATTGTGGGTACTATCAATGTCCTTTGGGGGTTGGTGGTTGGTGGCAAAAATCAATTATATTCTTTATGAATAAATCCAGAGGGATGGAAGGCAATGTGTTAGTATCTTTAAATATAAATCACCTGCAGAGTTAGTAGCACCCAGATTGGTTGTAGAACACAAGTGAAAGCTAAAATAAACGGCTGAGCACACACAAATCACCCTGTATGCAAATGATCACAACGGGCTTAAATAACATTGTGGGCTTCCCAGGTTGCCAGGATTCCAGGCATGGTGGCTCATACTTGGAATCCTGGCACGCTGGGAAGCCCAGGCAAGAGGATCCCTTGAGGTCAGGAGTTGGAGGTCAGCCTGAGCAAGCGCAAGATCCTCACCTTTCTAAAAGTGGAAAAATCACCTGGGCACTGTAGTGGGTGCCTATAGCTCCAGCTACTCAGAAGGCTGAGGCAGGAGAATTACCTGAGCCCAGGAATTTGAGGTTGCAGGGGGCTATGAGTACCCTACTAACAAAAAACAACAGATTGTTCCAGAACCAACTCCCTACCTAAGCCATTTTTTTTGGGGGGGGGGGTTACTCCTGTAGTTGCCAGAGTTCTGTTCTGTGATAGATTTATACCTCAAAATTGTCGTAAGGGATGTCAAGTTTTAGTGTTGACAGGACTACAGCTCTAGTAGAAAGGGTCCTAAGCTTTCTTTCTTTTAGACTTGACTGTGTGTGCAATAATTCCAAACATTACATTATCTTGAGTTTTGGATATTAATCATAGAAAGTTAAGTAAAATGGAAAAAAAAATCCATAGTTAAATTTCACACACACACAAGTATGCTGATGACCTGTGTGAAAATCAGTGGTTAAAAATCAGTGGTGAAACAATATTGTTCCTATGTTTTAGCTAAGTAGTTGCTATCGTTTCATGAGACCTGTGTCTACCTATCGATGAATATAAACATAGGTGCTTATTCCTCCGATCCTTAAAAACACAACGTCAATGCGTTATGCCCATTGGGAAGGTAGGGTAATGAGACGAGAAGTGAAAGCTTGACAGGGAAGAAGAAGAGTGAGAGTTAGAAGGAGGGCCCTGACTACAGCCAAATGAAACAAGGTGGGTCTTGGGGAAGACACAGGCAGAGGGCAGGGATAGTGGTGGCTCATATATATTTCAGAGGCCAAAGTGCATTTGGGAGACACATAAATCATGTCAGCGTATATTACATCATTTTTTAAAACTTCAGATATTTCTTACTCCTAAACCTCACAATCCCCGGTGCTTTCTTTTCCTGGACATTGCAGGTTCTAGGATTTTTTTCTTTTCTTTTTTTTTGTAATATCAGAATGGTAGAATCATTCAAAGGAGATTATTTTATGATAGTGGTGCTTTAATTGTTGCCTTATTGACGCCTGCGTATAATTTGACTTACTGAATACAATTCTAAATTATCCTCTTATGCAGAGATACTTCTGTACAACATATTTGTCTTCAAAACACAAATCCTCCACTGAAATGTGCCTGTCCATTTTCCATCTGAACTATGATGAATTTCAATTATATTTATCAATTTAATAAAAGTTTAAATCAGTGTCTATGTTTTTAACTTCGAATTACAATCAAAGTAAACCAAACTGAAAATATACAAAGTGCTTAATTTGAAGTGTTTGATTTGAAGTTTTGATATATTTATGCAACTGTGAGACTATTAACTATTATGAAGCTAATAACCATTTCTAACTCGTCTAGTCTAAAATCTCCTTATGCTTCCTTGGATACATCCCTGCCACCACCCCCCAAACTATCTAACTAGGAATCTTCATCTATTACAGCTAAGTTCACATTTTCTAGAAATTTACACATGCATATGGATGCACACCCTATCTTTTTGGTCTGACTTCTTTTTTCCAAATGAATAATTATGAGATTCTATTACATTGCTGCATTTAACATTAGTTAGTTACTTTATGTTATTGACTAGGAAGTTTTCCATTTAACAAATGTACCCCAATTTGTTTTTCCATTCATCTTTCAATAATTGTATGAGTTATTTCCAGTATGAGGCTATTACAAAAATGTTTCAATGAACACCATGTAAAAGTCTTTGTACAAACAAGTATTCAATTCTCTGTGCTCAACAGTGAGAAGCTGTATGGTTTAACTTTGGAAACTGTCAAGCTGTTAGCCAAAGTCATTATATAATTTTACATTCCCTTCAGTGCAGAATGAGAGTTCCAGTTGCTTCACATCCTCATCAACACTTGGTATGCGTCAACACTTTGATCCATTTTCAGGATTATTATATAATAGTATCTCTGCAGTTGTAATTTTCATTTTTCTGTGGAATAAGAGTATTGAATATATTTTTAAGTACTTATCAAACATTCATATATGTTCTTTTGTGGTGTTATTGGATTGCTTGTTTTTATTATTAGATTTTAAGAATTTTCATATCGTATAGATTTAAGACTTCTGTTTAATATGTGTATTTTAAATGTACCCTCCCACCCCGTGGTTTGTTTGCCTTTTTATTTTTTTAAATAATATCTTTCAAAGAGCAAATGTGGCTGCTACATTGATGATGTCCAGGTATTATTATTATTATTATTTTTTACTTTAAGCAATACTTATACTCTATTTAAGTGAACTTTGGTTTTTCCAAAGTCAAAAATATTTTTTCCCATGCTTTCTTCCTAATATGATATTATTGTAAGTCTTAAATTTAGGTCTGTTATCTATTTTGAGTTAATTTTATGTTTGTTATGATGTCAGTATCTGGATAGCCAGTTATCACAGCACAATTTGTTGACAATATATATATTTTTTCCCTTTGAGTTACTTTGTTACCTTGGTAAGCAGTCAATTCACAAATTTACATAAGTCTATACCTAGACTATGTTGCTTTATTGATCTACATTTTGCTTTTTATGTTTGCTTTATGTTTTTGTTTTTTGAAATACCAAATTATCTTGATTGTTTTAGCTTTTATAGTAAGACAAAATCAGCTAGGGTAAGTTCTCATATTTTTTTTTCATCTTTTAAAATATTCCTTTTGTTATTTTAGGTTCTTTGAATTTCTATGTAAATTTTAGAAATAGCTGCCCAAACTCTAGGAACAAAACACAAGCTTTTCAGGGGGGATAAGTATAAATCCATAGACAATTGCCATCTTAACAATATTGAGTCTTCAATTTTAGGAATATTGCATGTCTTTTAATTAGAATTTTAGGGGGGCCATATTTAGTGTAGATCTTTCTTTCTTTCTTTCTTTTTTGTTTAGCAGGCCCAGGTCAGGTTTGAACCCACCAGCCCAGAGCATGTGGCTGGCACCCTAACCACTGAGCTATGGGCACCCAGCCGAGTATGGACTTCTTCAACATTTTGGGGTTTTTTGAGACAGAATCTCAAACTGTTGCTCTGGGTAGAGAGTTTGGTGTCCTCGCTCACAGCAACCTCCAGTGCTTGGGCTCAAGTGATCCTTTTGCCTCAGTTTTTCTATTTTTAGTAGAGACAGGGTCTCACTTTTGCTCAGACTGCTCTTGAACTAGTGAGCTCAAGCTATCCATCCTCCTTGGCCTCCCAGAGTGCTGGGATTATAGGTGTGAGCCACCGTGCTGGACCTTAAACATGTTCATTAAGCATTTATGATTTTTTGGTGCTATTATAAATGAGAATTTTACAATTTATTTTCCAGTAAGTTTTTGCTGGTAAATGACAATAAAAGTAATTTTTATCATGCAAACTTGATAAATTCACTTATTAGCTCTAGTTATTATTTTATGAAGTTTCTTGTATTTTATACAAAAAATCATATTAGAATAGCTTTACTTGTTCATTTTAGATATTTATGCCATTCTTTCTTTTTTTGCTTATAGTGCAATGACTAGGATTTTCTTTAAAGTATCAAATGGAAGCAGGGAAAGTGGTCGTTTTTACTTTGCTCCCAATTTTATGGGGAAACAAGTCAGTTTTTCACCTTTATGTATGATACAAAGAGCCAAACTCCTCCTCACGGTAATACTAAAGCTCCACCCCCAAATCAACATGGGATGTACGTTACATATATTTTAGCCATTTCACATGTTTTCAACTTCACTCATAAGTACATACAGCTTCCCCCTAAAACTGCTGAATATGTACAACTTTATTATGTAGTACAGACTCTGTGAGGCATAAAAACCAACCTGCCAGTTTTCTCTTCACAGAGAGAGCACCTTTGGTATACACCAGAAGCTGTCTTTTTCTGGTTTGTAAACTGATGGTGCCGATAAAGCTTTCCTTTTTACTACTTAGCCATGTAGGCGGTCTATTGTATGACAGTGCTAAAGTAGTATTTAGGAAGAATTTTATAGCACTAAATGCTTGTATTAGAAAAAAAAAGGAGGACTCAAATGAATTACTTCAGGCTTATGTAACTAGAAAAAGAGGGAAAAATGAAATGTAAGAAAAAACAAAAAAACAAATAACAGAGGGGAAGTGAATCAAAAACAATAGAGAAAATCATCAAAAGAGAATCTGGTTCTCTGAGAAGATCAACAAAATTGTAAACCTCTAAATCAACAGAGTGAATAAGAAAAAAGAGGACATAGGTCACCAACGTCGGTAATTAGAGAGGTGGCATCCCTACAGATATGAAAAATAATAAGAATATTTATGAAGAACATTCTGCCAACAAATTTGACCACTCAGATGAAATGGAGAAAGTCCTTGAAAAAAAACGAACTATTAAGGCTTATCCAAGAAGAAAGGAAAAACGCAACTAGCACTTGTATCTGTTGAAGACATTGAATTTATGGCAAAAATAATTTCCTGAAGAAAATTAGAGGCCCAGATGCTTGCCTTCACTGAGAACTGAATCTGTTGGCAACTTGATCTTGGACCTCCCAGCCTCTAGAATTGCAAGAAATAAATGCCTGTTGTTTAAGCCACTTAGTCTATGGCATTTTGCTATCAACACCTGAGCTAAGTAACATAGTCTTTTATTATGTTATTATTTCCTTTAAAGAGAGAATTTATATTCTTGCTTTGATTAATTTTTAGGTATTTTATGATTTACATTGCTATTATGAATAGTGTCTTATTTTTTAAGACATAAGAGGCCAGACAATTAAATTCACATACTCATTTTAGAAAATTGCTACACACCTCCTTGCTGAATAGCCCTAGGGTCACCATCAAGGTACTCCCCTTGGGAAGCTGTGCACCAATGTGTAGTCCAGGCTTCAAAGCAATTTTATAACTCTTCTTTCTGAATGTCCATCAGAGCTGTTGTTATGTGATGATCTAACAATTAAGTTTGCGAACTCTTCCTACAAAAAGTGCTACATATCTCATCCCTGAATATCACAACGGTCACCTTTGAAGTATTATCCTTGGCCATCTGCTCTTGGGGAGGTCAGTTCTTATGTCCAGAGGCAGCGCTATGGAGGGGGCCCACATGAAAGAGCTTGGAAGTAGATCTGTGGGTTGTCAAAGGTTATGTGAATGAACTTGGAAGTAGTTCTTCAGAGGCCTGTTAACATCCCTGTGAGTAAACTTGAAAGTGGGACCTCCCTTAGGGGAACTTAGAGATACCTGCGGCTTTGGCTAACATTTTGATAGCAACCTTATGAGAAACTCTGATGCAGAGCCACCCAGCTAAACTTTATTCACATTTTTGACTCAAAAAACTATGAGATAGTAAATGTTGTTTTAAGCTGTCAAGTTTAGGGGCAATACATTGTGTAGTAAAATATAGCTAACATGTATATTGATCTGCGCTTAACGGAAATTTCTGCTCTTTCTGGTTTGCTAAAGGTTTTTTAAATCATCATTTGAAAAAAATCATACTTCCTAAATAATGTGGTAAAATTTCCCAAGATATTTTGGATGTTAAAACATTCTTGCCTTTCTGGAATGCCGTATTTTGTTGTGTGTAATATGCTCCCATGTATGATAAGCACCCATTTTTTTTTGCGATTTTTGGCCGGGGTTGGGTTTGAACCTGCCACCTCCAGCATATGGGGCTGGCGCCCTACTCCTTTGAACCACAGGCACCGCCCAGCACCCATTATTTAGAACATTATTATGTTTTTTGCCAAAATTTTCAGGAAAAATCTTTTGCTTTAAGTTTTTTAATTCAAACTTCTATATGCTTATTTTAGGTACTTGTTTTGTATTATAAAGAAATTTTAGCATTTATTCTTTAACATTTGATGGTACAAGAAATTTTATATAACAAGTTCATGAGATTACAAGCACAAGAACAAATACAAGATACAGGAAATTTTATGTGCCAGTAAAAACTTACAATATTAAACACATCTATATAGATAAGGAATTAGTACTACCCATGTATAATGGGCATCTGTATTTTTCTTTCAAAAATGTGGGCAAAAAATTGCACATAATACTTGGCAAAATGTGGCATAGTCTGCTTGACTATGATGTATTTGCTTGATTTTTTGTGATCTAATACTTTCTTTAGAAGTTGGACTACATGTTGTAAGTGATATTACCCCCGATACTGCTCATATCCCCGTGAAGGAATTGGTACCATAGTGGCTTCTTTTTAATTTCTTATTAAAAGAAATTTGTATAAGACAAATTAGCAATTCATTGAAATTTTGGTAGGATTGACATGTGAATTAATTTAGATATTGATCTTTGAAGAAAGAGAAATATTGGCTAATATTTAAATTTATATAATATATCTAAGTTTGTGTAATATGGTAGTCTAAATAGTGATTTATCTTTTGTCAATCTGGGCATTTTATGTTTTTCTAAGAATATATCCATTTCACAAAGGTTTTCCAATTTTTTTATTTTTTATTAAATCATAGCTGTGTACATTTATGGGTACAGTGTTCTGATTTGATATACAACGTAGAATGCTTACATCAATCTGATTAACTTAACCATCACCTCACTTACTTACTTGTAGTGGTGAGACATTTATGTTGTTTATTATCTTTATTTTTTTCCTTTTTTAAAATTAAATCATAGCTGTGTACATTAATACTAACATGGGGTACAGTGTACGGTTTCTGTATACAATTTGAAATACTTTCATCCAACTGGTTAACATAGCCTTCATGTTTTTTCTTAGTTATTGTGTTAAGACATTTATATTCTACATTTAGAGAGATTCACATGTACCCTTATAGGTATTATTTCTATTTTTATTGTCAATTTTGTTTATTTACTCATCTTCAGTATTTGTTTTTATTTCTTTTGTCATTACATTTTTACAACCACTTTCATCAAATATTTGGTTTGTTTATATTTAATATTCTTGGTATCCACATTTAAACTATACATTTCCCTCTAACTACCACTTTGACTCGGTTCCACATATTTTGAACTGCACTGCTCTTATTGACATTATGTTCTAAATTATTTCTTGATTACTTTGACCATATTTTGAGCCAAAGGATCAATAGTGTGTAATTATCTTTCTGTTATAGATTTTATTGCATCTTGGACAAAGAACAATGTTTCATATTGACCTTTAGGATTAATTTCTGCTACCTCCATGACTAGATATGTATGAGATATTTTATATATGTATACACACACGCACACACATGATCTATGTTAATTCTCTCCATATGTTCAAAACCAATATGCATTCTATTTGGGTGTAGTGTTATGTATATAATCTGTTAATTCAAGCTTCAAGCTTACTAATTTCTTTTTAGACCTTTGACATCTTTGCATATAATTTTGTCTGATTACATTTTTGTATCTGTGTGGATGTTCAAATTTCCAAATACAGTAGTTTCCTTTATAGTTCTTCAGGTTGCTTAATGTATTATGCAGCTACATAGTTACCTATATGTATATATTTTTTAACATTTGTGATGATAAATATTCTTTTTTCAAAACGTAGCATCCCTTTTTCATTTCTTATATTGTTTTGCCTTAAGTTAGATTTAATCAGACCTTAGCATCACTTCTCTGCCTTTTGGCTAAGACCAAGTATAGACATTGAAATAACTCTCTAATTTTTTTTTTTTTTTTGAGACAGAGTTCCACTATGTTGCCCTTGGTAGAGTACTGTGGCATCACAGCTCACAGCAAACTCAGAGTCTTGGCTTAAGTGATTCTCTTGCCTTAGCCTCCCAAGTAGCTGGGACTACAGGCACTAGCCACACTGCCCAGTTATTTTTTTTGTTGTCATCTAAATTTTATTTGTTCATTTTTTTCTGGCACTTTTTCCCCTATTTATTATATTTAAGCTTCTTAGTTAATTATGTCTTTTGATTTAGAATGTTTTTTAAAAATGTTATTTAGACTTTTTATTGCTGAAATATTTTTAATGAGCTCATGTCTCTTCTTATATAGTGTATGATACAAACATTATTCTGAAAAAAATATGTCCAGTCGGCTCATAAGTATTTAGAAAGTTAATCTATTTAGAAATAAAAGGTCATAATATTGCAGAACTGGTTAACAGCCTAGATTTGCAGCTTCCTGAGGCACATATTTCAAGAATGTCCTGAATTCCACTTGGTTTCATATTATGGAGGCTAAACTAGAGTCTGATATATATCCCAGGTTTGTGAAAAGGTGTGGAATTATGAATAAGAACTTGGAGTTCCTTGAGTCACCTGCTCCGCAAGGCTAGTGTAATTGTTGAAACTAAAGGCTCTGTTAAAACAGCCCCTCTATGAGCTGTGCAGCAGAGTCCCACCAGCTGGTAGTTTTCCTGGCATATACTATGGTTTAGAGCCAGCTGAGCTGAGGCAGGGGATGAAAAGTGAGACTGAATGAGATAACCTTGAAATTATGCTCATGTGATGTGCAAGGTGGTTGGGCTTTTTAATCAAAAAGGCTACAACTTGGAAAGAGATAGAAAAGAACTCTGAATAGAGGAGAAAAACAAGTGTTTGGTAGCTTCCTTTTTCTTCTCATAATTGACTTTAATTAGATTTTTAACAAGTGTATATTAAAAGAAGCAAATTATTCATACTTCAGGCTGCCGGTGTGAGCTGCAATAGCTATGTTTGTATGAGAATCATGAGAGTCGTTTTCCCGTTTTTCTTTTTTTGTTTGAGCACTGTTTAGATGTATTTTGATGTTTTTAGAGTATGATGTGTTATTTTGAAAATAGATATTTGAATGCAACTTCTCCCTTGTGAATCAATAGTAATAAGTTAAATCAGAAAATACTGTTTCTCTTTAAAGCTTGGCCATTCTGGGGCAAGTTATGGGCACTTATCTTGATGTTTTACTTTCAAGTTGTCTAAGCAAATTGGAAATAGTGCATTGAAGGCACTTTCACATGCGCTATCTGTTAAATGTCATTTACAATTTATGTATTCTTACAGGGAAGTTTCCTTTCTATCTTTGAAGACTGATAAATAAAATCTCCCCACTGCTACTTATTTTTTTTTTCATTTGTAAAAAGAAATATGGAAATATATCTTTTGGTACTGTAGATAAACAAGGCTATTATTTTATTATTTTACCCATCAATTCCATTGTGTCTACGTTAACTAGAAGTTTCCTTCCTTACAATTACATTTAGTTTGGCAGTGAGACGACGTGTTTATCTTTAATCCAAGTAATTTCTTTTAAAAATAAAATGCCTTTTAACCCCCGCCCCCCAAGGCACGTGGTAAATTGTACAATCATACTCTTCCATCTATGTGTGAGGTATTTACATTAAATATGCATGTCATATGTAATATATGCATAGCTGAAAGCAAAAACTGCCACAGTGTCAGAGAGGAATCATTTAAAGACTTTATTCCATAAAAACATTTTTAAAAACACTGCAAAGAATTAACTAATCCTAATGCAAAGCCACACAAGCCTGTAGTTGGCATAGCATATTTTTTAAGGCGTAATTTAAAAAATACATATATATATATATATGAAATTTTCTTTGGCAGATCCACATATCTTATAATAAGCACCTAATGTCTGAGAGGAAAGAGAGACAAAATGCATACATGTAATTTTTATGCTATTGCAAGTCAATACATTGGCTTCATCCCTTTAATTTTCTTATACAATTGTTAATTCTTCCCATACCTTTCCTCAGTATGCGTCAGTCTAAATATGATAAGATAGGAGATAAAAAGATTTTTTTTAAATGAAGGAATAGTTCTGATCTGAGGTTCAGCTAATAAACCAGGAGAAATCAGAGGCAGAAAGAGGGTTGAAGATTTGAGTACATTTAATAAGAATGACCTCTCGTATTTGTAAAGCTCTTAACAGATTTCACCCTCATTAGGAGTAACTGCCGATATTGTAAATCTCAGAGAGAGCATTTGCAATGGTGGAACCGTGGTTAACAGGGAGTGAGAGACGAGGAAGGGAGTATAAAACAATCAAGGCACAGAGACAGAGTCTTCTTCTGAGAACTTTGCAATGAAATGAATGACAGGGAACAAAGATGACAAGAGGGATTCACTTATTTATGTGTTTTATGACATGATATTTTGATTCATGAGAATCTATGTGTGGCTAGAGGAGAAATGTATACATGGGAAATTGAAACATAAATACAAATCCAGAATAGAAAAGGACTGTGTTTTCCAACAGAGAAAGTGTAAAACAGGAAACAGAAAAAATGACTATGGAGAAATAGGTTTTGTCTGAAGAGGTGAATTTTGTAAGATTCTATGATTCTGTCATTATAGTGGAAACATTTTTCCTGAGAAAGACAAAAATAAAAGAAATTTGGAAGCTTCTAGGAGAAAAATAGTTTGAAATTCATATTTTTAAAAATAGCATAGATATTAAATGAGTGTTTCTAAAAAGGACAGTTAGGTACCTGGTTGATACTGGAGTAAGTGGATGTAGTTTAGTGAATTTCACAGCAATGCCTGGCAGAGAGGGACCAGGAGCTTGGAAGGCATGTGGTACCATTTATCCAGGGTTGGAGAAAATGTGAAACTTAAACAACGTGACAAAATATCGGCATGCGAAAATAAGCTGTTAGCATTTCTATTTTTATTTTGATTCTTGATTTCCTGAGAGGTAAGGATTAAACTTTCAAGACTTAACCCCTTTAGCCTTGCCACCAGGAAGAGAAGGCCTTGGCTTCCTACAAAGTGCCATGGAAACCAGGTCCAATCCAATGCTCCAGGCAGTTGATCCTGGTCAATGCCAACTCCCGGATTCTAGCCGCACAGGGCACCAGAGAATGAGCTGGTCCTACATCAGCCCCGAAGGCTGACGTGGTGTGCCTTTTATGTAGTGACGTTTCCAGTATCAGGCTTGGCCCCTAGCATCATTGCCCGGGAGTGAAGGAACTGTGATCGCCTCACCTGTGAAGGCTATGCAGGCTGATACACTGTGGTTGTCATTCAGCACAACTTGGCACGTCTGTTCTCTGGCCTGATGATTATCTCAGGCCTACACTGGGAGAGGCTGGCACTGCAAGGGTGAGGCAGAATCAATACATGGCACAGCATATTATTACTGCAATCTGGCTCCTCCTCATGCCAGTGAGGGCTGGTGCCTCCCTGACCTTGAGGCTGAAAGGTTCCATGGCCCATGGTGTGTGATCCTCATGCGGTGTCTGAGGTCTGGGCCTGACAGGTTTCTGTGCCCTACCACACACGTGAGGGAGCTGTCCCTCATAGCCACTGACCCTACCTCCTTGAGTTTGCCTAGTGAATGCTGTTCTCTCATTCTGGTATATGAATGCGTGTGCTGCGTGGTCATTTTCGGACAATCAAGAAAACCTGGACATGTCATCTGTAGCATAATGAAGAACAAATCTTGGTGATGGCTAATCAAAGATAGGGAAATTCGTAAGGGCCTCAGGGAACTGATGAACTTTTATTAGAGACTGATGACAATGGACTACGGACAATAGGAAATCAGCAGGATCAAGTGGTGGTGTAAGTGTAAGGACAGGGGATTGTAGTCAGAGGTGATTTCATGATTTGAACTCAAGCATGTAAGTCAGCATTAGCGTATTATGTCCAGGTTCCAAACGAAGAGCTGGGAGAACAATAAAAAGGCAATAGATTGCAAATCTGTTTTTTTAAAATTTGAAAAACATACCAGGATAAGATTATCAGAAGTTTTCTCCACAAAGTTATTGCTGGTATATATTCCTGACATATATTTTTTTTTCACTTAGTTGCCCTGGGGTTGCGTGTCCTGGCATTGTAGCTCACAGCAACCTCAAACCCTTGGGCTCAGGTGATTCTCTTGCCTCAGCCTCCTGAGGAGCTAGGACTACAGGCACTTGCCGCAATGCCCTGCTATTCTTAGAGATGGAATCTCGCTCTTGCTCAGGCTGATCTTGAACTTCTGAGATCAAACAATTTGCCTAGCTTGGCCTTCCAGAGAGCTGGGTGGTGTACAGGCACGAGCCACTGTGCCCAGCCCATATTTTTCTTTTTGGTATATTATTTCTGGGCTCTATTGTTGATAAGATTCTAGTAAACAGGAAAATAAATGAGTTGGTGAAGCAAACCTACCAAATATTCTCCCAGAACTGAGGAAATTAAAGGTCATCAGTTGGACACTCAAAAAAAAATATTGGCTATTAAAATGTTGAGTTTAATTTGTATATTGCATTGCCTAGAAAAAGATGCTCAGTGAAGTTCAAGAGTCAGAACTTCTGCTTGGGGCATAGACACTAAATGTAGTTGTACCATTAGTAGAAAACTGTCTTGCGTTCTTAAAGTTCTTCGTAGTATTCATTTTAATTTTGGCAATAAAACTTGAGAGAAAGTAAATAATTTCACAAATGTGTTCTATGAAACTTGTCTTCGAGAAGTATAAAATGATAAAAGAATGATTAGGAAAACTATTGTTGATGTATAATCATTAACAATATATTCCACCTTAAAAGGTTTGATAAAATCCTTTTTAAAGTTAAAAACATCTTAAAGACTGGAAGAGAAGAATGCCATGTCTAGATATCTATGGTGAGCTCCTTGTAGATGAAAGCCAGATCAAACTGAGTATTTTCTCTGTTCGGGACAGTATGTTTGAAATTAGGTGCATCTTGAAATTGATAGTAGTTTGGTTTATTTTTTAGTATTTGTTTCAGATTAATATGGGGGCACACATGATTAGGTTACACAGTTTGCTTTGGTAAAGTCCAAGTTGTAGTTGAGTCCTTTATTCCGAATGTGTGCCACATACCCGTGCAATGTGTCCACTGCGTACGAATTTACCCAAACCCTTCCCCTCTCCCTGCTACTTGGATTCATCAAGTTTTTCTCACGTGCAAGCATATAGTTGTATAATATCTTTATTAACCTACATTACAATTCTAAATTTTCAGGGTGCTCAATTGGTTGTAATGAAAATACCCTGTGAGACCTGAGAATTAATATCAGTGTGGTTTACTTAATTTGTCCTTGCAGTCTCAGATTGGTGCTAATTTTATTGGTGTCTATAAAAATTAACAAATGGAGAGGGTAGGATTGTGGCCATCCCAAGAATTAGGTAATAACACTTTTACATTTACCCTCACCCTAGGACTCCACATGGCACGTGGATATTGCCACATTGATTTGTCTCTAAAATGTTTAAGTATTAAGAGAACAGACCATTCAAATTACAAAATGAGCAGAATAAAAAGGGACACGGAAATCTTTACTTCTCTCTCTGACTCTGAAAATTTTCCAGATTGTCTGGGTTGCAATTGTGCCGACAGCACATAAAAGCTTCCTTCCAGGTGTGTGTAAGTCAGAACTAAAGGTTGGATTCAGCCAGTTTTACAGTTTGCAATCCTAGACAAACCTCAGAAAACTTAGCTGTGCCTTGTTTTAGTTCACTTGTTATAGTTGCCTGTGTTGTGATAACTTGTATCTGATAATTGTCAGGAAGTTCAAAATTGTAATATTTTTACTCTTGGTGAGAAGGAGAGAAAAAAATGAAGGATTTTTCCTGTCTCTCAGATATATTGGCCTATTCTCCAAATGACAGGTTCCTGACTGATCAACGGTACCACCTGCTACTAAAGCTCAGTAATATTAGTCTGTGCAATGGTTTCGTTCTCATCTCAGACCTCAGAGATCTTGTGCTCAACCCCAGGCATCCCTTGTGTGTTTAAATCAGCTTAACGGCTCATACAGAGTGCTGATTTCCTTGTAGGCCTCTGTTTTCTCAAAAAGTGATCACCTTTTGCCAATGCCCTCAGGATTAAACAGGGCAGTCCGGTTTTCCTTTTCTGCATTGGCTATACCTTTGTAGTCAATAAAAGACTAACTAGAAAAGAATCAGCTGATGAGAGAATCAATCTTCTGGAAGCCTCCCCACAGTTTTCTCATCATTTTTGTGCCGTCTGTCATCTCAGATTGTGAAATGGAAACCAAAACTCAGTATGTGGGAAGACTTTTACTGCTCCTTGTTAACAAAAACAGTAAGACCAGGGGTTTTGATCTTATGAGTGTATAGGTAAACAGTAAGCTGTAAGTGCACACTCTTGAAGTGGCTTTTCTCTGTTTCTAATGGAGGTTTGCAAAGAATTATCAAAGTGGTATCAAAAAGGTCTCCTAACATACTGTAGTGTGGATATCCATTTTGAGGAGGTCAGGTTAAATCTGAAGGTCTTATATATGATGATACTGGGGTATCTTGTGGTACAGCAAGCAGTACTATCCGCTCCTTAATAAGTCACAGAGATAAAGATATATAAAAATTCACCCTTTATGCATTTATATAACAGGTTATGGTGCATTAATTTATTTCTGTAGCTTTACCTTTTAAATCAAGTGACATTTTGTCTCATTTAACTTTTCTTTGAACAACTTTCTCTGACATAATTTGCTTTCTTATAGACTGTTCCAAAATGTGTATGAAATACATTTAGATTTCTTGGGCAGATAAAGGTCATTTCTTCCTGTAGTCCATTGTATATATTTTCTCCAGCATCAGAGAATTTGAAAATGATGTTCTTCCTGCTTTTACTTCATGATTTCAGATCTTCTTTGTAACTTGAAAGCACAATGAGAAGAGGGGAAAAGGGAATTTAAACTTGCTAACTGATTCTATTAAAATACAAGCTGGAGTTTGGAATCTGCTTTTTTTTTTTTTTTTTGGCTTGGTTCAGGCTTTCAGTCAATTATAATGCTATCAGAACTGATTAGCCTCTCCCTCTGGTAATATATAAAATACATTTAATAAAAATAAAATGTATCTTTAAATGTGTGAAATTTATGTAAGTTCCTCTGGTATGCATTATATTATTAAATTAGGAAGGACTAGAATGATTTCATTACTTCTTTTTCAATGTCAGAGACATAGCCCAATGATTAAATTGCTTCTGCTTCCTGGAGCTGGAGAGATGGCTTAGTGAGAATAAGACTGGCATTTTTTCTGCTTATTAGTTTACTGGAAATTTGAGTGTATCAATATTATATTTTGTATTATGAAGATATTTGAAATGTTTTGAATCTCTATATGGATTTTTAGGGAAATAGCAATACTATTAGAAGGAGCAAAGACAATTATTACATTTTTCTAAATATCCGGGACTTATTTGAAGCTGAATCGTACATGAAGTTTGGTCCTATAAAAGAAAAGTTAAGTGATAGTATAATATAATCTTCAGTTCATCATTTTATTGGTCTTCTCCATGACATGTATCATTAATTCATAATATTTTCACCATTGCTATTGACTTCTTATGAAGTCTACCACTTTTTCCTGGAAATTATATGACTATGTAGTACTATTTTTGATAATGCAAAAGATCCCGGATGAATTGAAGAATCGGAAGCAGATTAGACAGAACATACTTATGTTTTTCTTATTTTCAAGCTATCTTTTCAATGTTTGATGCTGTTTCTTTATCTCGTTGTCAATTATCCTTAGAACTTTGGGTTTAATTTTTATTTTATTTACTTTTCTTCAGTGGTTACTTACTAGAGCTAAGCTTTCTTGACAAAATGAGGTGCGCTCTCTTTTCTTTCTCATAGCACATACCTTAAAAATTATTTTATTGTTCCTTTGCCGCTAAGAATCTAAATTCTATGGTAACAGGATCCCACCCGGTACATCAAATGGTATCTTCTGTATCTGACACATAGAAAGTATTTAATTAATAGCTGTTGATTCAAAAAAGATGGAACTGCTAGTGGTTTTCTCTCAGAAGCCTAGAGATTCCTACATGCCTGAACAGTCAAGGTACAATAGCTGCCATGGCATGTCTTATAATAGTAAGCTAAACAGCATAGCACTGTCTATCAGGAGTTTACCAAAAATAGTTTTTGCATTACTTAAAAATGATGAATCAGGATAGAGGGATATTATAAGGGTTTTCTTGTTTATGTCCTAGACCTTTACTCAAGGAAAGCTACCTCTATGAAAGAGTAGGTTGGTTGTGTTTCCCATGAGATGATTGCTTGAAGACCTGCCCCATGCATAAACGCTGGAAGAGAAAAAGTGAAACATTTAGTCAATAACATTCATGTTCAAGTTTATATGTCCAATATATTTTAACTTATTTTTGAACCAGTGTTGGTTTTTTTTTTTTTTTTAGAATTTACTGTTATCTTTATTTTTATTTATGTGCTTTTTAAAAAATAGAGAGGTCAGTACCAGTATGTTAACTTAGTATGTTAAGCAATCCCTTAGCCTCCTAAGTAGCTGGGACTACGGCTGATGCCATGACACCTGGTTTAAGAACATTCTTGGAGTACCAGCTCCAGCATCATGTTTTCTGGTAAAGCCTTTCTTTTTCTTGTTTTTACTAGGGTTGATTTTAAAGTTATGTATATGAACTGATGGTGAGGCTGTCCAAATAAATGTTCTAGTCATATGTCACATAACTACCATTTGGCCAACAAAAGACCACATAAAATAGGGGTCCCATAAGATTATAATACTGTATTTTTTTCTGCACCCATTATGTTTGGATATATTTGGAGACACAAATACTTGCCATTGTCCTATAAAAGCACACAGTACTTAGTGCAGTTATATATTAAACAGGACTGTAGCCTAAGAACAAAATGTTGTATCACGTAGCAAAGGTGTGTAGTAAGCCATCGCATCTTGGTTCATACATCACTCTGTGATGTTTGTACAGCAGCAAAGTCACCACATTTCTCAGAACCTGTCCCACCGTGAAGTGACACAATAGGCTGTAATGAACTAAGCTTTAGTCAGGGTGGCGTGAGTTTTTCTTCTCGTTTACATCTTGTAAACGTTAGGTTGCTCTCCATATTGTCAATGTAGATGGAACGGGACATAAGATTCTAGAAAAATAAATATTGAAACCTACTGAAAAAGTACTTAATATCTATTATAACACGGAATATATTGTTTCTATGCAAAAAAAGTCCCTTTCTTGGTTGTACTAGATATATCTTACTTAGAAAAACAAGAAAACTAAATGACAAAGTCAGTAAGACACTTGTATGTTTAATAATTGAGATGCCAACTTCAGAAAAATATTTACTATAATATTCCACATCATTCTGTTTGACTGTGACCTGTGCTTTCCTTTATTTTTCTTTTTTCTTTTATGCGGTTTTTGGCCAAGGCTGGGTGTGAACCCACCACCGCCCGCATATAAGTCAAGCGCCCTACTCCTATGAGCCGCAGGTGCCACCCTGCTTTCCTCTTTTCAATTAAACATGCCTGTAATTTTCACATCTAATGCCCTGTTTTCTATTTTATTATTCTTTGGTAAGTGGAACTCATCGTATTGTTGAAGCAGGTGTCCGTCCAGTGTAACCAAACCTTTAATTTACATTAAATCCTTGATAAAAATTTAACACTCAGAATCCTGTTGCCTCCTTTTATTGTTGCTATGGTAAACTCAGGAGACATAAGCAATTTGTCTAGAATAAGAAACTCAAAATACAAAGTTATAAACTCATAAAGAAAACGTGTGTCCTAATAGAAAGATCAGTGATATCTAGTCATAGGTAACTCACAATTATGATATTGATTCAATTATAATTTATATGAGAAGTTAAAGAATTTACATTTACATTCATGAAATAGTAAGAGAAAACATGTATTACCTTTTACCCTGTTTCACAATGAGAATTTGAAGCCATCCGTGAAGATCCAGACAACAAAATAAAAACGAAATTTTAAAGTTGAGTGAATTTGGGCAAAGAAAATAAGAACAAAAATATAGAAAAAAAATTGAATCTGTGAGGTACACAAAGCACAGGATAAGTCTGCTATCCTGGTAGAGATGGGTCATACATTGACTTTAAGTAAACTATATGGAAAAAAATATGAGTTACATAATTCATAATATCTACAATATAAAAATAATCTAGTTGCCTTGGCAACACAGAGGTACCGATAGCAAAGATAAACTTCTGGGTCTTCAATGAGCAGGCACTGCCTAACTTGGGGGATAGTGTCTGCAATCACGGTTTACTGAGAATGGAATATCCAGTCTCAGATGGCTATTTGTTCCCATACTCGTCACTGTAAGTTGATGGCAGCTTATCACACGACCATTGATAAAAAGCTATTTCACAATGACGTAAATGAATACGTTGATGTTAGCCAATACCCTTAGTGTGTTACAGAGTCTAGAATTGTGCAAGATCTTTGTTAACTATGCTCAAAATCAAGTGGGAAGGGTGGTAAAAGTAAATAAATGCATAGTTCCCTCATGAAAATGAGCACACCTGGGGCTCTTCCTGCAGGCCCAGGAAGTAAGGAATCTATGAATGAAATCCTAGGGGGTTACAAACTTGGGAGGGAATAATTACAACTTAATTTTCACTAACATCTGACCGAAAATCAGCATTTCTTTCAGTTATCAATGTAGACACCATCCATTGTAATCTCAGCAGTACCTTTCTTGGCAGTATTTTTCTCTTTCTCCTTTTTTATCTGCAGAAATAATGGGTATTTTCATTGCATATTGTACTTGAGGATACACAAAATTCTGCTTATTATTATTATTTTTTAAAGTTTTAGCCAGGGCCAGTCTTGAACCCACCACCCTCGGTACATGGGGTCGGTGCCCTCCTCCTAGAGCCACAGGTGCTGCCCTAGGCTTAGTCTTATTTAGAAATGTAGTAGTTACTAAACCAACTACTTAATCTTGGTATTTAATGTATTAATAAAAAAGTATGTCTAGTGCTATATCATGAATTTGCTTTTCTAATATTTTGATAACTATACTTGAATATAAATTGGTTTCCTTTGTATTTCTGTTCATTTTCTTTTATGCAAGTAGAATATTATGAAATATGTCATGAAATATGTTATTCCCAGACCCTGGACTAGGGCTACAGGGGCCTATGGTTCAAGATGATTGGGAGTTAGGGGGCAGGAGACATATACGCCTCGCTGGTCTTCTGCCAGCCTCACCTCTAAACTGTCACTGGGCATATTTGTTTCCAATTGATTCAGTATCAGAATTCTAACAAACTGGTTGGTTTGAAACAACAGAAATTTATTATCTCAGAGCTCTGGATTCTAGAAGTCCAAAATTAAGCTGCTGACAGGGCCATACTGCCTTCAAAACCTTTAAGGAAAGATTATTCCTTGCTTTTCTGCTTCTAATAACCCCTAGACATTCCTTGGCTTGGATTACAAATGCATCACTCTAAAATCTGGCTTCCTTTTTCACATTCACATGGTGTTCCATCTGTGTGTCCATGTCTTCACATGATCTCTCCTCTTTCTATCAGGACACACATCACACTGGATTAGGGACCCACCTGACTCCAACATGACTCATGTTAACTGATTACGTCTGCAGGACTTTACTTCCAAATAAGATCATATTCACTGGTATGGGAATGAGAGCTTCAATATTACTTTGAGGGGTGGGTGCCCACAAATTCAATCTGTAACTCTTGGGAAAGACATCTGTTTCCATGTAACTTAAGTCGTTCTATTTTGAGACTTCTGTTTTTTAAAACTTAGCCTATATTCAAAAAGATAAACTTTGCAACCAACTTTGAATGAATTCAAATTCAGGTGTAGGCTACAGAGCTCTTATGGGGTCCTGATTGCCTGCACAAGAAACTACCCCTTGATTTTGCCATTCCATGATGACTGTATTCTCTGATCTACTGACAAAGTCATTCTTCTAGGAAAATTTAGCCTATATACATCATTCATAGCTACTTTTACATAACAATGACAAAATTGTGAAGTTGCCAACAGTGACTATAGACCCTACAAAGCCTAACATATTTAGTGCCTGGCTCTTTTTGGAAAACGTTTGCCAACCCCTTCTCCAGGATATGACATAGATAAGCAAGAAGTTTGTCTTACTTTATTGTGTGTACTCTATCCTATGAGTGTGTAGGAATCTTATTCAATCAGAAATTAAAGAAAAAACCTGCTAGGACAGCATGAACATGAACATAGGCTTACACTGAGCCTTTGAATTGCTTAAAACATATTTCTAATTAGAGGATACATTTCTCTGTCATTGAGATCAATTATCTAAGGATAATACTAGATAAGAAGAAAGCATGCAATTTCCAAGTTCCCTTAAAAATAAGAAAGCAACAGTAAATTAAAACTCACTTGTAACAGGGAAAAAAATGGTTATTTCAAATCAAGAGAGTAAAATTCTCACAAGAACAATCATCGGTATAATTATATGATATTTCTTACTTCCACTAGCGTTATTAATGGGACTACAGTTTGACCTGACAATGAGAATAGCTTCCCTCGTGGCATTTTGGCAGTTCTATTTCTGTTCTTTGAGAAATAAAACACAGACAAAGGAGAAAAGTCCTTGCCAGAGCTGCTGAAACAATAACATCGTGTGAAGAATTTCCAGTTACTCGGGAGCTCAAAGGATCCCATTTTATGACTCCTTGAGAACTGGAAGCTTGATGGACACTCAGCAAAAAGATCTTAGTTCCCTTGAAATTAGCAGTGATGTGGGCTAAGAGCACTACACTGGGGGCCCTGTAGATAAATGAGCATAGCAATGAGATTTCTTTGAGGAAGATAAAAGATGGCTGGTGTGAGGCAATCACAGAAGACCCCAGATTAGCAGTGAGTATGTCACATTGGGGATGCACTGCAAAATTAATAGGGAACTGGTCAATTACAGGTTCAGATAGGTCACTGCAGACACCAGAACTTTACTGTCATGTCCACATACCCAAAGTTCCTGTTAAAAGGATATGTTCTATTTTAAAATGCGTTGTTTATATTTTCGTGAATATTTTTAATATGCTGGGGAGAAAGGCCTAATGATGATATAGTTGTTACTGGACTGAGAATAGGATTAAAACACAAAGAGTGGCATTGGTTCCAGAATTTCATGGAACTCCAAAGAAAGAAATGCCAGCAAACCTACGTTCAAAGGCATGAGAGACATGTTGAAAGGGCAGACATTCTCTGACTCTTTTCCTGTTCTTGCTTGAAATTATGATATCCATTGATCTAACACATAATGAACTATTTTCACTTCAAGAAATTTTTCATTAGCTCATTGTCTTCCCAGCCTCTCCCATTTCTATCCTCTTCTCTATCTCCTTATCTTGCATTAAAAAAGACTTATGTTTGGTTACCTTCTTCTGCAGAAGGAGGTGATAAATTTTATCACATGCCAGACATGTGAGGTCTGGCAAGAGTACAGCAAAGGCCTTGGGCAATGATTTTCTAAACCCTACAGTAAGGACAGTAAGTTTTTAAAGAAAATGTAATAACATTTATGACAGATACTTGAAGAACAGTCAATAAAGCTTTGGAGAAGTTACTCAAGTCAGTCAAAGGCATACTGAGTGTGCTCGAGACACCTTGATTTTGCACATAAAATCAATGACAGAAGGGAAGGGGAGCTAAGCCAAAGAATGACCAAACATTGGAAGAAGGAAAGCCATTTATGTCTTAACACAATAACTAAGAAAATGCCGTGAAGGCTATGTTGACCAGTTTGATGAAAGCATTTCAAATTGTATGTAAAACCAGCATATTGTACCCCATGATTGCATTAATGTACACAGCTGTGTTTAATAAAAAAAAATTAAAAAAAAAAGTAAAAAAATAAAATAAAATTGGAAGAAGGAAATCTCAAGAGTTCTGAAAGATGAATGAGTGGAACTTTTGGGAATAGTTTGATGTGGAAAATAAAGTTGGAATGAAAGATAGAAGCCAGGCTCGAAAGGAACTCAGACACTTATTTAATAGGACATAGCAAACATTGCAATATGCCTATGCTCTTGCATAGGACATGGTCTTTACCTTTAAATAGCCTGGTGGTAGACAGAGACAGTCAGAGAAACACAATTTCAATTCAACATGGTAAGAATTAAGACAGAACTGTGCCCAGCCCAGATACAAGAATACAGAGAGTGTATACTTATTTAAAGAAAAGTTCTATTGAGGAAATGATGCCTGGAACAATCTCTAAAGTCTGTATATATACCAGCCTGAAAAATATTGGAAACAGTCTCTTAGGCAAAGGGGTCAGAAGGAAAAACATAAGAAAGCAAAGTGAGAGAGAACTACCAGCAATTTAGAACTATAAAGAGAGTAGAAAGGGGGTATCTTAGAGAATCAGGTCTTTCAGTCATCGGATATCATGATAAGGAGGTCTATAGACAATGGGGAGATACTAAATGTTTTAGGGTGATAGTCACATATTAGGTCATGATCTACCTTTTTATGATTTAATAAAAAATAAAATAATAAAAAAGAACAATAAAATAATAAGTTAGAAGCAGTGGGACTGCAAACATAGAAAAATCTGGAGGCTATGGCACAATAGATGGGAAAATAGATGGTCCATTGACCAGATTGATGGGTTTCTTTTTTAATTTCAAGTTAATAGAAGGGTACAAATTTTTAGATAACTTTTGTTCTCACTTCCAAGGTTAAGTTCCAGTTAGATTGGTGGTTTTAACTTTTGCAAAATTTGGCAAGAGAATAGATTTCATGTCTGATTTGAGAGATTGATGGCAGCATTAACAGGGAAAAAAGAGTCAAAGAGATTTCTTTTTAAATTTTAGAATATAGTGAAAAATTTAAGTTTTGACTCCAATACGCTGAATGTGTAATGCTTTTGAAAATTTACATTATTATTATGTATTCCCTTGTTTGCACATGAAAACTTGATCTGATTTATAGAATCCTCTCGAATTTAATACTACTGGACAATCTAATGGGAACATGGAACAAGAAGTTAGAGATTCAGCTTGAATATCTGGGGGGCTCTTGTGATCATCATAGGTGTTGGGTTCAGACCCAGTGTGAATTACACAAATTTCTGAAGCGTATAGAAAAGAAAGCTTTTAGAGTTAAAGTCTCCCATAGTTGTGGAAGTAAAGGAAATTTCACTGTAGCAAACGTCTTAACCCACTCAGCAAATGTAAAAACAACTACAGAAATCAGAAATGTCGTCTACCTGATTTTTTTGTTGTTGCTTGTTTCTGCAAACTGCAGGTTTATTTTGTAGGTTGTATTTTCCAGCATTTCATATTTGGGAAAGCCACTTTCAGTCCCCTCCCCAATAAACCTGGATTATTAACCACACACACAACTACTTTTCATTTTGTTCTAAAAAATTTCTGGGAAATTTGAGTGACGCAGACATTTTTTAGTATTCGGACATAAGCTTCATTAAGGTAGAGATGGGTATTAGTTATTTCTCTCTCCATTGTCAAGAACAGTGACTCTGTACTCTATAAGTGCTGTCTGAATAAATTCATTAATTTGTGAATTAATAATTTATTAATAATATAATCACTTAACAAAAGGATTTCTAACTGCTTTACTTAATGCCTTCTGTAAATGGCATCTGATGACTCTTTTTGGGTTATGTCTCAAGGGAAACTAGCCTTGCAAAGCTCTATATTTTACCTACTTTTGATGAATCTCTTCAAAGTTGCATTATATACTGTAGATGAAAGAATGGGCTTGAATGAATTGTTTCATGATGGCTCAGGTACATTAAAATAAGTATTAATAATTGTACCTGCAGTAAAACAATGCAGACCTTGGGGACTATTGAATTGGGGAGAACAGGTTGTGCCTCACATCTGACAGACTCAAAGCGCTGTATTTTTCTGGTTCGTCTTCTGTTCTGTTCTGTTTTTCTTCTGTCACCTGCCATTCGTAGTTGCTAGGGCAACCAGACAACCACATTTGTTAAAACAGTAATCTTAATTTTAGCCATATAACACCTGAATCAGTGCATTTGCTACCTTGATTCTCCCAGGTAATTGATGTCATAGAATACTGCCAGTTGGCATATTTCCCTTCCCTGGCACTCCAAATATATCTAAAATGAGAAAAGACTTTTAAAATTATATTGAGATATCTAATTAATAGAAAACACCATGTAACTCACATGTAAAATACTATTGCAGTTTGAAATAGACACTGAGAATTTCTGTATGATCCTCTTCTCCCTCCTACACTCGGAAAGTATACTCTTTTCCGGGGCTGATGTGGAAGGCTATGTGCTTATGTATTTTTCCCTATGTATGTGTATTTGTATGTAAGTGTCTGTATGTAAAAGCGTACCTGTTTTGTAGGTCACCCTTTCTATCTGGATTATACAATATTCTCTGTTACTCTCAAGTTTATATATAATTTCTTTAGGACAAATAGCTCGGTAAGTTTTGAGATACAACACACAGCATAGTCAACAGTAATCTTTCAGTTCTGCTCAACTATACCTTCCCTGTCTGCCTCAGCAGTCTCTTCTATCCACCTGGGCTTTTCTGTTTCACTCTGTCACCCTCAGTAGAGTGCCATAACATCACAGCTCACAGCAACTTCAAACTCTTGGGCTTAAGAGATCCTCTTGCCTCAGCCTCCCAGGTGGCTGGGACTACAGTTGCTTGTCACAACACCTGGCTTTTATTATTATTATTTATTTTTAGAGACAGGATCTCGCTCTTGCTCAAGCTGGTCTCAAACTCCTGAGCTTAAGCAATCCAGTCACCTCGGCCTCCCACAGTGCTAGAATTACAGGCATGAGCCACCATACTTGACCATGAAAAGTCTCTTTGAGGGCTAATTTTGAGGCTGCCAATAATTTAGGTGTTGCTAGATCCAGTGCTCCAGCCTCAAGCTTCATCTTAGTGGACCAACCACAGTATGTGGCAGAGTTTATCACTCTTGTTTCTTTGAAACAAACTTCTTTTGGTTTGCAGGATCTCATCATGTTCCGACTTTCTTCCTATCAAATGAAGGTTTCCCACTAATTCTCCCTCCTCCTCCAGGTTTTGAAATGTTGGAACGGAATATCTCGGCCTTCTTACCTCGGATCTCTTCTCAGTTTATATTGATTCCCTGGGTGATTTTATGCACTCTGTAGGTCTCAATATTGTTTATATGTTGACAACTATGAAATTTTTACCTCAAATTCTGTTTCTGATACTGAATATTACCTGTCTATTCATCCTCTCTGCTTGGATGCCTAAAAGAGACCTCTATACTTAGTAGGTGTTGAAATGAACTTCTGATTTTCCTTCATAAAATAGCGTCTGTTTTTCTTATCTTAGGAAATAACAGCTTCATTCTCCTACTTGATCTGGCTTAAAATGTTGGTAATGAACATTTATAACTTTCCTTCTTCCTCACTTCACAGCCTAGCCTTCAGCAAATCTTGTGAGCACTACCATAGACATACAGGACGTTGTGCCATTAAATTCACAAGCTCATTTTAGGAAATGTGCCCCATACCTCCTTACTGGATATCCCTACAGCTGCCTGGAAAGTCCTCCCCTTGGGAAGCTGTGCACCGACAGCAGCAGCCAGTCCACCCGTCAAAGGAATTTTGGAACTGCTTTTCTGGAATGGCCATCAGAGCTCTCATTGTACACAGGATCTGACCAGCTCCCACTGTCATCACCCTTGCCACCTTGGTTGGAACTGCCGTGCCTTTTATTTAGACCACAGCAATAGCTTCTTAGTCCATCTCCAAGCTTCAGTCTATCCCCTTTGGAAATCCAATGACCTCCCAGAGGCCAGAGTGATTTTTTAAAATGAAACTCTAGATCATGTCACTTGTATCTCTTTGCTCACTCTCCAGTGGTTTCCTGTTGAGTTGAAAAAAATCACGAACCCTTGCTATGACCCATCAAGTGCTGTGTGAGCTGGACGTTTGATTCGCCTGCAATCTCATTTCCGACCAAGTGAGTGTATGTATCTCCCCCTGGGGCGCAGCCACAGCAGCCTTCTTGCTGGTCCTCGGACATGCTGAGTCAGCTTTTGTGGCTCACTTTTCCACCCCACTGTGGGTTTCTTTGTATGGCTGTATCTCACTCCCTCCCTGTCAAATTTCACCTGAGAAGAGTAATCCTCCCTGACCAGCCTTTTTAAAGAACATAAAATTCCTTTCTATTTATCACCATTAGCCTTTTCCACATAGAAAGTAAGACCCTTGAGACTAGGACCTTCATTTATTTTCTTTGCCATTACATCCCTAGCACCTGGAGTAGTGCCTACCACTTAATGCACAGTACATGGTTGTGGGATGAATGGATGGATAAATAATGACCTTTGCATCTCCCATTATTTTGCTAGCTTCTTGTTGAGAAATGTTTTTCTCTCGTCTACTCAGACTCTTTTGGATTTGTGCTGTTTACCCTTTACTGTTTACTTTAGCCAAACATGTACACTAAATCAATTTGTTCTGTCTTGAGGATAACTCCATGCCTAACCCATAGTGTAAGGTTTTTTTTGACAACCTGATACCCAGGATTCCTTTTATTGTCTTATTTAGGACTTGTGGTTTTGTTGAAGCTGATTGCGGTTCTAAAGTCTGATTGTCAGTTAAGATAGGAATTACTGTATGGATTTTATTGTTTGAAATACTAGAAGTTTTAGTGTAAAGGGAATTATGCTTGATGTGTAGTGGAAATTGACTTAGCTCCTTGGCCTGGTTTCTCCAAATAAAAGAATTTAACTTTTCTTTCTTTTCTGTTAAAAATGTGTTTATATAACACTAGTAAAGTGGTATGGAAATATGAGATATGTATAAGTGGACATAAATAGTTTATTAGGTGAAAATAGGTTTTTTTTCAAAGATCCCATTGAAAAGATGATGAATAGTGGAGGGAACAGAAATCTTGGAAATAGGAAAAATTAAAAGGAAAGTTGAAGGTCGAGTGCGGTGGCTCACGCCTGTAATCCTAGCACTCTAGGAGGTAAAGACAGGTGAATTGCCTGAGCTCATGAGTTTGAGACTGGCCTGAGCAAGATTGAGAAGCCTTCTATAAAAATAGCTGTATGCTATGGCACACCTCTGTAGTCCCAGCTACTTGGGAGGCTAAGGCAAGAGGCTTGCTTGAGCCCAAGACTTTGAGGTTGCCATGAACTATGATGCCACAGCACTCTACTGAGGGTGACAAAAATGAAATACTGTCTCAAAACAAAAAAAAAAAAAAGGAAAAAGAAAGTTGAAACCGATATTTTTATGTTGATGAATAATAAAAATTATATATATGGAACAAAATAAAATTAATGTAATCAATGCATAATACTGTAATACAAGCTCTAATACATCACGGTTATCTGAGTAGTGATTCAATCTATTAAAATCTCTTTTGATGATTTTCAGAGATTGACTTACGTCTGCATTAAAGATAATATAGATTTGAATATAATTTGTTTTCACTTATAACATGAATATAAAATAAATAAATTTAGGGGAGAATCTTATTAGAGGTCATGAGTATTGTTTTTTGTATGAAACAATCTCACAGATAGTCTAAGGAAAATGAGATTTTATAAAATAAGTGATACAACTATAGAAAATTCATGGAATTTAAATAAAAATCTATCACTATACTGGAAATGGAATTAATGAAAACATTAAACATAGTAAGGAACTGGCATATTAATTAAACATTGGCATTATGTTGGCATAATACAGGCGGTATTAAAAATCTAATCAAATGATAACCTTTGAAAAATATTTATCCTTTACTGTTGTACTGTTTACTTTAGTCAAACCAAACTGAAACTTCTTGGCCAACCAAACAAATAAAAAATCCTAAGAAAACAAATAAGCAAAATAATCTCTACTGGCTTTTTTCTGTAGCTAATATATCTTCTACAGTTCTTTATTAACAGAATCTTTATTTTATTCAGGAGTTACTATAGGCAGACTAATAAATCTACATGTGTTGGCTTTCTTATTGCTAGGACTAAAACATTTGGGTAGTTAAAATGAATAGTTATTTTATGAACCAAAATTGGTAATAAATTAAACCTGTTGAAAGTATTAGCTTATTTCTCAGGATTTGGCATCTGGTCAGCATAATGTGTGAGTGTGTAGAAAGGAGGCTCATACCTGGTCTTCTTTTAAACTTAACCATTGCTGTAAGTGTTTGCATGACACTAACTACTGTTGATTATTTTATTATTTCTGTGGCTGTGTATTATTCCATCTTAGGGATAATTCATAATTTATTTAGCCCTGTCCATGTTGCTTGGCATTTCCCCTGAAGTTCTGATGTTTACTATTATAAATAAAACTGTAACTGATACGCTTATTAATGAATCTAAACCTAATGTAACAAATCTTCACATCACTAAATAGTTTTTTAAAGAGATTAAGCAGCTTGGAATGTTGTGTTAAAAGGTTGGAATGCTTTTAAATACTTTGATTCTAATTATATCAAATGCCCCTAAGAAAAATGTATCCTATCCCTAGAAGCATTTAAGCATCTTGAACCACAATATTACTGGCAACGAATAACATTTTCATCCATTATCGTTTTGGTCGTTTTAATGTCCACCTGTACAATTACTAGTGAAGTTGATTATTTTTTGAGATTATGTATTTGTACATTTTCTTTGTAGAACTTTTTTGCTTGTGTCACTTTACATTTTCCTAGTCGTGCTTGTTTTTGCCTAACTGATTTCTTTGTTAAGTTTTTTAATCCTTTGTATGCACATAGTCATTACAAATATTTTCCAGTTAATTACACGCCTTTCTTACTGTTTATGGGTTCTTTTTAAGGGTCAGAAGTAGTAAACGTTATTAGTGTTTTCATTTAGGGGGACTTTCATCATTTTGAATTTACTCTTTCATCTTCTGAATAATTTCATTTAGCTATTTTGCTTTCTAAAATTTATTTAGGCTTAACTGTTCAAAGGAGAATCCAAATTTATTTCCATTTCTAAATGACTAAATAATAATCCTATGATGGTTAATTCCCCTCTCTTTTTACTATCTGATGCATCCTTATTTTACTTAAAATTGTTTTCTATAGCAATGTCTAATTATAGGGTATCTTTTCTTTGCCATTATCCATCTGTCAGTTTTTGTGCCAGTAACATTTTTCTTTGATTACTGTAACTTCACAGTTTTAATATTTCCTAAAGTAAGTCCTATGTTATCAATATTATTTTTTCAAAATATTTTAATGTGTTTTAAGATTGTTTTAAATAGAGTGAGACTACCATCTCTAGTAAAGATAGTAAAATTATCTAGTAAAGATAGTAAAAGTGGGGCATTGTGGTGGGCACTTATAGCCCCAGCTATTTGGGAGACTGAGACAGGAGGATTGCTTGAGCTCAGGAGTTTGAGGATGCTGTGAGCTAGGCTGAAAGCCATGACACTGTAGCCTGGGACAGCAGAGTAAGATTCTGAATCAAAAAAAAGCAAAAAACAAAAAAAGAGAGAGAGAAAAGTTGTTTTAGATATATCCTAGATTGATTTTGTAAAGTAAAATTTATATTAATAAAAATGTGGCTTTTCATTGGAATTACCTATCAATCTAACATTGGTTTGGGGAGTTAATTAATTAATTAATTAAAAAATATTAATTTTGTAGTATTCTGTTTTCAAATTCAGAATACTGACCAGTCTTTTTATATATCCAGAACTTCTTTTATGTCTATATCACTTAGGAGACTCTCACCCAAAGGGTGATTAAAGAGATTCTAATGAAGGAACTGTTCACACAGATATGGAAGAGATGGCAGTGTACTTGATGATGGCAGCAGTAGGGAGTCATTATCACTCCTGAGCTTGCAGAAATAAAGAAAATAAACCTTGTGAAACCTCTAACTGGAGAAGAGAGCTAGCTGACAGAAGCCATGACCTTTAGTAGAGGAACGCAATCACTACCAAACTCCAGGACTGCAGAGGGAGAATGGGGGGAAACATACTTTGAGTTCTCTTAGCAGGTATCCATCTTTTTTTTTTTTTTTTTTTAATAAAAATGGCATCTCTCTCTCTCACACACACACACATACACACACACATATACACACAAGCTGGAGTTTAGTTTCATAGCTCACTGCAGCCTCCAGTTAATGATAGGGCTAAAGCCATCCTCCTGTCTCAGCCTCCCTAGTTGCTGGGATTATAGTTATGAGCCACTACATCTGGACATTTTTCTCTTTTTCTTGTCAGAGACTCCCATTGGCTGAACACAGAAAGTGAAAGAGAGCCAGTGTGGTATAATCTATAGAATTTAACTTCTGGAGGGCAAACCAGGAAATAAGAAAGTAAAGAGCCAATTATAGAATATCTAAGACAAGATAGAGAGCCAATTAGAGAGAATAAAGGGCAATGTATAGTTGAGTTTTTGCTTTCCTCTTTGTAAGTTGTTTAATCTTATCCTTTGAAATCTAAATATGCGTGGTCCTGGTTGCTATACCATTTGCAGGAATCATATGGCACATTCAGCTGGAATTTTTGAGCAGGCTTTTTAGTGAAAGGACAGCTTATAGAAATGTGAGTCTAACATGTTTGTTAACAAGGAAAAAACATAGTGTGGAGAGGTATCCAGGGAATAGCGAGAGTGGGAGTTTTTATCTCCCTTAGGCCCAATGGAGAAAGGAGAGAAGCAGCGTACACAGCATGTTTGGAAGCTTGAGTATTTTCAATTGATAATAGAAAAGATATTGTGAAGACCATTTATGAATTGAGATGTCAGAAATGATCATTTTAAGATTAACATTTTCAGCTGTTTTCTTTCAATATCCAAGTACGTTTTCTATTAATAATTTAAAGAGATTCTTTCCAAGTGATTCACATAAAATGCAATATAATGGCAATGTCTCCAAAAGGAGGAACATGTGCTTTATTTATGATTGCTGGAAGGAAAATGGTGAACAATTTTCCAAACACCTAAATCTTTTAAAATATGTTTTGGCAGAAATTTCTAAGTGTCCCTTAGGCTTTTACTGTTTCTCTTTTGAATTTAGAAATAGAATCCCACTGATTCTTTAGCTAGGTATCCTCCAGCTAGGGAATAGATTTCCTTCCCTTCCTTTGGAGCTAAGTAAAATCATGTGACTAAATTCTTGCCTAGAAAGAGCAACTTCTGGGTCAACTTCTTATATGGTGATTGAGTGTGAACTCTCCTTTATCCCCTTTCCACATCCTGCAGACTGGAGTGTGAGTGTGTTACTGGTCAGCCAGCTTTGCAGACAAGGGCATGGCCAAGGGGCAGGGCAGGGGCAGAAAAAAAGGTGTGTTAGTCCAAGAAAACTGGATACCAATTCAGGTTAGACAAGCAAGGGACTTATTGGAGAAAATATTTCCGAAAGATAAAGGTGAGGCAGTGGGAGTTGGCAATGCAATTTTGCCTCCTGTCGCCTGTGAGAGGAGAAAAAGCAGGAAGGAGGACTGGGCAGAAAGAGTGAGACTCTCATCTTACAAATGGCAGCACATTATTGGAAAGTTTCAGAGAGGATGACAGGGACTTCTCTTGCTAATGTTGCCTGCTTGACAGAACTTGTTCTGTAAAAAGAGTTTATATTAGCACCTCAAAACTGCACAGTCATTGACTGGTAGCATCTTAAGACAGCATGGGTTTAATGGTGGTGGACAAAGAGGCAAGGCCAGGGCTGTGAACTATGGTGAAGAACTATGAGGTGAGATGAGGCTCAGTGGTGGTGGAGAGAGAGGTGACAGCTGGGGCTATTAGTGAACTATGCCTCTTGTGTAGGGTATCTGAGCATGCAATTTCATGGCAGTATAAGAATTTTGGATCCTTGGACTATGAAGAAGCAGAGCCACCTTCTCATCCTGAACCATGTCCTCCTCCTTAACTGGTTTTTTGTTTGTTTGTTTGTTTGTTTGTTTGTTTGTTTTTGCAGTTTTTGGCCAGGGCTGGGTTTGAACCTGCCACCTCCAGTATATGGGGCCGGCACCCTACTCCTTTAAGCCACAGGCGCCGTCCCTCCTTAACTGTTTTATTCAAGGGAATAAACTTCTATTTTTTTAAAGCCAGTGTATTTCAGGGATTCTTTGTTACAACCTCCTCTGTCCTCTCATACATATATGTATTAAATTTAATTTGTGAACAAAAAATAATTATTTGTCCTCATATTCCTTAAATTGTAAATACCAGTTTTGTTAATTACTGTAAAAGATGCTTTCTTTCCATTTTTGAGAAGAATTTTGGTAATGTCTAGTATTATCACATGAATACATTCCTTTAAGTGCCTTCTTGAGTCATTTTGGTAGTTATTTGTATGGCAGACATGTCGGATGTCTACCTATTATCTAAGCCTTTATTTTTTTAAACCAGTAAATGACATATAGTTCTTCTTTTCCGTGACAGTGGAAATATATTGATCAAAGCTAAAGCTATTCAGTGAAACTGTAAAAGTTCAAATTCAAAGTTCAAATAATCACATATTAAAAGCTAAAAAAAGATTAAATAAAATTTATGTTTTATTCAGTCCAGTAAACCCAAAATACTATCATTTCATCTCAACACCTGTAGCTGGTAGGTTCGAATCCAGCCCGGGCCTGCCAAACAACAATGACAACTATAACCAAAAAATAGCCAGACATTGTGACAGGTGCCTGTAGTCCCAGCTACCTGGGAGGCTGAGGCAAGAGAATCACTTAGGGTCAGGAATTGGAGGTTGCTGTGAGCTGTGATGCCACAGCACTCTATCCAGGGTGACAGCTTGAGGCTCTGTCTCAAAAAAAAAAAATTATCATTTCAACAGGTACACCTAATTGATATAAAATGAAATATTTTGCATTCTTTTTTGGTACTACATAAGTCTTCACAATCTGGTATGTATTTTATAATCACAGCACATATTACTTCTTGACCCTTTTGCTAAGATCAAATTTAGTATACTAATAACATACCTCCATTTTGATGCTAAGTTTTTATCTGAAATACTTTATCTGAGTTTAGAGTTCATGAAGTTTAAAATTAAATCTGAATCTCATACTTAGGTTATTCCAAATACACTTACTATAAACCATGTTTAATATCAATTTATAAATTAAAATGAAAATTCATTAAAATTAAATGAAATAAAAAAATTAGGTTTTCAGTTACAATTGCACAGCATCAAGAAGTGGCCAGTGGCTTCCACAATGGACAGCAATGATTGACTAAGATAATTAGGAAAATCCCTCCTCCTTTGCCTCGGTGGTAATTTCGAGGCAGAAACTCAGGCTGACAACAATCAGTGTGTGTCATCACCCTGGCCTTGGCTTTATCTTATGGCTGCCTCTCAAAGTTGAATGCAGGGTGTTTGTTCTAACTGAGGGGACGATACCATCCCTGTTGCTGTTCTAGCATGGAAAAAGAGGAATTACTGAATTCAAATTCAAGATAGAGAAGAATGAGTTCTGTATCAGAAAAAAGCTGATGAATTTTTTAGTAATGAATTATGTGTGGAATTATTGTTCAAAGGGTCAGAAGAAAATGGAAATTTGTCAAGATTCATGTTAAATATTTCCTAGAAATATGATAACTCTCTACCTTACCAATGCAAATGAAAATTAAAGTAGTATATTAATTTCCAAAGTTTTATATCAAATTTAAAATGAGTTGAATGAGTCAAAATGATCTAATCAAAATTTGCATAAATTTCACACTACAGATTCTTGATTAAATCTTTAAGCAACATTTTTCCCTTTCAGATTTCTTTAGTTGAGTAATATTGCTGCTTTTTTTGCTGTTTTAAAGTAAAATGACTTCTATGCTCAAGATATATTTTATGGAATGAAGTATTTTTGTATTTATTTGAACAATTTTTTATTTTTATTTTTAGTCTAGCTTAATTTTTTATTTTTGTTGTTATTCTAGCTTTAGAATGAATATTCCAAGTCATAAAAACTGGTAATAGTTTTTTTTGCAGTTTTTGGCCAGGGATACATTTGAACCTGCCACCTCCAGCATATGAGTCTGGCACCCTACTCCTTTGAGCCACAGGCACTGCCCAAAACTGGTAATAGTTTTTAATACATCTCTCTCTTTCTTTCTTTCTTTCTTTCTTTCTTTCTTTCTTTCTTTCTTTCTTTATTTCTTTCTTTCTTTCTTTCTTTCTTTCTTTCTTTCTTTCCAGAGTCTCATTATGTTGCTCTCAGTAGAGTGCTTGTGGCATCACAGCTCACAGCAACCTTTAACTTTTGGGCTTAAACAAGTCTCTTGCCTCAGCCTCCTGAGTAGGTGGGACTACAGGTGCCCACCACAATGCCTGGCTACATTTTGTTGCAGTTGTCATTGTTGTTTAGCTGGCCCAGGCTAGCCTCAGCCTCAGTATATGTGGCTGGCGCCATAACCACTATGCTATGGGCACTGAGTCAATACATCTCTTTCTTTTCTCATTTGAAGTAAAATGTTTATAGTTATATAAAAATTGCATTCACTACCTAAATTTTCACAAACAGCATCACTGAAACTGAGGTTACATCTATATTCTTAGTAGCAAAACTCGTCATCTAATTAAATGGTTATACCTATATCTAGGTACATATTCACTGATTCTTTAATCATAATCCTAGGAAAAGCACTGCAAATCTGTTAGATTGCTAAATTTAAGGATAGTTTGTTTGTTTGTTTGTTTATAGAGACAGGGGTCTCTCTGTTACCCAGGCTGGTCTTAAACTCCTGACTTCAAGCAATCCTCCTGCCTGGGTCTCTAAAGTGCTGGGATTACCAGGGTGAGCCACCACACCCAGCCTTAAAGAAGACTTAATATGTGTCAGAAGGGTTTTAATTTAGGTTAATGTCCACTGTGTAACTTTGCTTAACAGTCCAACTACTTTATATACGGAGAGTTAATTTCAATTGAAAATTCTATTTATTTTATACTTTATAAGAGCTAATCGATTGGATTTCTCAATTTTTAACTAACTCCAAATTGCTGCAGTTCAAGTCATGTCCCAGTCCTCATTTCGGGACTGCCTCCATCCACAAGGTGTAGCAGGATGCTTCAGAATTTCAGCTGTGAAGACAAGCCAGTCAGGGGCCAGTTGATGCTTCTCAATAACATAAATGCAGGTTCTAAACAGCCTTCTATTTATAAGTTTAATTTCTTTAGTAAAACGAAAGAATCAAAATAATTCCATGAATACGGAGACCATTAATCTTTTAAAAGGAAACTTGTAACTGGAAGGGCGTTATGCTCATTCATTGTTCATTGGCTCCATGCTATGTATTCAATGAATGATGTAAATGGCACTGTTCAATTAAAATTTTATTTAGTGCTGATGAAATATTTATTTATTAAAAATGTAGTCATCTGCAATCAAATTTTCACTTCAGTCTCTATATTTGGAATCTGCTGATAGTTCCTGGAAGCTGTTTGGGGATCGGAACACTCAGCACTATTGTATTGTGATCAATAATTAAATTTAGTGCTGACACGCATCTCGTTTATGCAGCCGTCTCTGACAATCCCATCTTGGAAAATTAATCCTTTCCAATTTATTTAATAGAGGACGTGAAACAATAAAATAATTCAGATGAGTACCAATGCAGGATTATTTCTGGTCAATATTACTTTATTATAAATTGGGTCCACATACTCATTAGTAAATTAACTGTCAAATCTGAAAACAGCCTTTTTTTGTTTAAAGGTAATTATTGGTACTGAAGACAAGAAGGCACTTAACCTTGCTGTACAGTTGTCCTTACCACAGTGTTTTTTATTCCAGGCTATAACTAACCCATCAAAGCTGCAGAAGGAAAATAATTAGTGATATTAAATGGATAAATTTTAACTATTACAAAGCCATAACTGTTTAGACACAGAAAGTATAACTGAATAATGGTAGGGCTTTATGATTAAATTTTAAGACTAGATTCATTTTGGAGACATTTTAGCCTTTGCTAGCTGAAAAGAAATCTACTACAAAGAAAAATATTGATGAAGAAAAAATTCTATTTGAGAACCCTAGGTTAAAAGTAGCAGGGTTTGGGGGGTTTTTTAAAGTAGAAAATATTATCAAAAATTGCTTCCAGTTTCTGGGGAGACCTGACAATTTGGAAGTTCTTTTAAAAAGCTGCCTTTAAAGCATTAAGTCTTTCTCATATGATAAGATGCTTTGTCACAGTTTTCTATTTTTTTCATTGTGTTAATTAACCAGTTCAGTCACTGCTTGTATGCACTAAATTATTTTATAGAAGTGCCTTACACAGCTGCATTTTATCGTGTTTTTCTTTGCTTTATTATTTGCACATTTAGAAGAGTCTTAGATAGACATCATCCTATTATATCAATGCAGGGAAGTAATATTAATGTAATTTTATTTTTAACTTTAAGTATTAGTCTTCAAAGTAGAATTACCAATGCAAAGCATATTCCATCTCCAGAATATGGGGACAAGTATCCTGCTATATTATACATTTTTCTTTATGAGACAAGTAAGAAGCATTATTTTTCAATGTTTGTACCAAATACAAATTTGATGGAAAAGTGCTGAGTCTTACTGTATTGATCGCTACTGCACCTATCAAAGAATTGAAACCAGGTGGAGAGAAAGTGGCATATATTCGTTCTATTGGTGTTGTGTGCTATCAATAATCTGCACCTCGAGAAGTCTCCAAATAAAATTTGTTAATCGTTTTATCTATTCATTATATTGTTCAGAATTCACAAAGAACCTCAACACCCTATTTGTATCTTGAAAATATACTACACCCACATTTTAATCACGGAGCTTGTGTTCAGACCTGAGGATCGTGAACTAGATGATAAATAATGAAAACTCAGCTTGTTAATAATATACTATTGACTGAAATAAGATGACTCCAGTTTACTCAGCTCACCCACACATTCTCAGAAGATGAAAAAATATATTCTGCCAGAGAAGCATCTTCACAGTTATTGAAATTATTTTCCTGACTGACGGATGGCTTAAAATAGTTTCATAAATTTACTACTAAATGTAGTTGCCGCGGAGGTAAGATCTTTGAGAATTATTATTATTTTATTGCTGTGGTCTGTGCAAAACATTGCTGAGATATAAGGGGCCTGGAGAAGTTTCGTTACTCTCATACAGTTCATAATGCACATTTTGGAGTCCTTTTTCTAGGCTCAGATGTCCTTGTCACTACTGCGGTGTGGTGGCTAGAGAGGCAGAGATAGAGCCAAGGTACCCACGCACACTTGAGAATGTAGTGCAGACGGGGCATCTTTGAACTATTACACCTTCTTCATCTTCTTCTCTTTAGTTCTGTCTGGTGACACTGCACCAGCTCACACTGAACCTCCCCACACCTGACTTTTGTTTTCACTCTGATTTCTTTCTTTTCTTTTTTAAGAAATCATAGCTGTGTACATTAATGCAGTCATGGGGTACAATATGCTGGGTTATATACAATGTGAAATATTTTCATCAAACTGGTTAACATAGCCTTCATGGCATTTTCTTAGTTATTGTGTTAAGACATTTATATTCTACTTTAGTAAGTTTCATATGTACCCTTATAAGATACACCATCCACCCATCGTCCCCTCTCCCCTCCCCTCTCCTCTTTTTCCTCATATTTTTGGGCTATAATTGGGTTATAGTTTGCATATGAAAGCTATAAATTAGTTTCATAGTGGGACTGTGTACATTGGATACTTTTTCTTCCATTCTTGAGATACTTTGCTAAGAAGAATATGTTCATTCACTCTGATTTCTAACACTGCCTCAGCTCAATCTTTTGTGAGAGGGAGAAAAAACTTATCTATCTGCCAGGATGAAAATAATTGTCACTATTTATTTGTGATGTTTACTCAATCACCATTGGCTTTATCAGCATTGTGATATTTTTAAAATAGTAGCTTGCTAATGACAATCTTAAAGTAGTTCTCCAAATCGGTGTAATACAGCCTGAGGTCTCTAAGAATTTGCCACTTAAAAGACCCATGTGCATAACTGGTATAAAAGACTGCAAGCTTCTGAGAGTAGGTATATGAGGAAGGCTTATATTACAGATTTTATGCTGTCTTCATTATTTGTTATGAGTGAGCTTTATACTGTGAAATATGAAAGGGGGAGGTAAGTGGCTTCTGCCGTTCAGTCAGGGAAGGTTTGCTGGGCAGGGGTGTGGACAGCATATAAAGCCATGGCTCTGTCCAGCCTGGAGCTACAGATCTCCCTGGCAGTGTTGGAGAATGGTGGGTGGTGTTTGCCTGGTAAGCTGCGTTTATCCCCCTCTTCATTGGCTGGCTTTTCACCTGCAGCATTCAGGGGTAATGAGAATCGGCTTGTGCACAAACAGATTAGGAAAGCCAACCGTTTTAAGGGTCAGGTTTGTTAATGTTGTAGAACAAAAACTACATCTAGGCAAAGGAACAATGTGGGTCTGCAAATTTCAGGTAGTACTTACAAAGCCAGGTAACTAGAGTTTGAGTGTTGCGTAGAAGCATCAAATGGAAGTAGCAGATGGAGCATGTTATTCCTCCTGTTGGCAACTGTCCGATTCCTCCCCAAAGCCAGAGACCAGACAAGAGGGACTGTTTCCCTGTCTCATTCTGGCCCTTCCTCGCCCCACCATCGCCTCCTAAATCCTCCCTCACCTCACTCACTCTGCCAACTATAGTTGGCCCCTGTGTCCTACCAGCTCGTTCCTACCTCAGGGCCCTGCACAGACACGGCTCTTCACCGTCCATGTGTTCGCTTGATCAACCCTACCCTATTCTAACTCAGTCTCTGTAGCACTTTTTTTTTCACTTTTTTTTTTTTGTAGCACTTTGTATATGAAATGTAAGCTACATGTCAAACTTTATATTCAACATAATAGATACAATTTTTATTTTTATATCACCTGTAAACTCCATGAAACCTGAAATCTCTCCAGTGACGTTTTGTCTAATGTTTAAGAATCAGATCTCTGAGGGGAGAAAGACCCAATTGGCAGTATAGGCCAGTTTTTGTGATGGAAATGTTCCCCTTACACACACTCAAGCTGCCAAGTTTTCATAGTCAGAATGTACAATTCCCCAAAATATATAAATAAGCCCTCACAAGCTGGTGCTAGCTTCCTAAAGTATACTACTGGAATTTTGTCTGCTTTGCTCTTAGATTTATCCCCAGTAATAGAGCAGTGCCTATCACTTAAAATGCATTGGACAAATATTAAGTAACTGAAAAGAACCTAGGTGATCTAAAAGTGTTTGGTCGAACATATAAAGCTCACCCCGGTAGTTCTCTGCTTAAAATCCTTTGTGTAAGAGGCAAGATCCTTAGCAAGTTGCATAGAGCGCACCAAGACTTGAGCCCTGTCTACTTCTGAAGCCTGAATTTTCACCACTAGGCCCAGCACTATATTTGATGATACTGCAAAGAAAGAAAGAAAGAAAGAAAGAAAGAAAATGGCCATTCCTTATGCATTCTGCTTGGCTTCTTTCCTCTACAATTTTGCACATGCTTCTCCCAAATCCTGAAGTATCTTCCCCATGTCATCTGCCTGGTAAACAACTCAAATTGTTGCAAACATTACATATCAGAATCACATGTTTAGTAATGCTTTCTCAGAACACACTGCCTACCGTTTTCACTGTGGACACATGGGTCAAGGCTTCCTCACACTGGTATGCTCATACTTTATATCTACTCTCCCCACAGTTCTCAGTCAGCCCATTACTCTCCTTTGAACAGATTATTTTTTCTTTCTTGTCCTTGACTTGGTTTTAATTTTCAACTTTGCACTCTAAAACATTCAAATTACAAAAGTAACACTGGCCTGCACAAAAAGCGCAAAACAGAAGAGACACATATGAATTAAAAAGTCGACATCTCCTTTAACTTGTGTGTATATGTCCACAATCAGGGTTAATAATGACCATCAAGTAATTTAGTATTCGGATCATGTCTTGAATAATCTAGAAATGATATTCCATTATAATTCTAGAAATACGACTATATCTTTATCATTAACTGTGAGCATCTGGAGGATAGGCTGTCATGCAGGCCCTAACACGGTGCTCGGCACATCGAAAGTCAAAATAAAAGCTCAGTAATGAGACCAGGGCAATCAGCCTTGTTAAGACTCTGCTGCTGCAGCAAAAAGAGTCAGAGCGTTGATGTGTGGAGGTTATTCTGGCACTATTGCAGAGTGACCTTCAGTAGCCAGTCTTCATTTTCTTCCAGACCATAAAAGATAGTGCTATAATAATACCGGCTTTTAACTGTCTTTTAGGCTCTCATTAGAGGGGATCTTGTCGGAGAACAGTTTTTAAGTGTTGTTGATGAAGTGGGTTCAGAACCCAGATGTGAAGTCTATAATACATTGAACGTATGTGATCTCACACTTGCTCAAATGTTTATGGAGGGCTGCTGGATGAGGGTAGCTCATTACACAGAAACTCTGTGTATCACAATTACTGGCTGCATAACATATAAATGAGATAAGTGATTAGATACATAATCTGAAGACTCAATTTACAGAACCTAACGTCTGGGAAGATAAAAGGAGAAGTTCAACTTGGAGCAGAACAGCCGGATTTGAACTGTTGTAATTCTCATTTAGCATATGAACCTGGACGAGTCCTTCATCTCTGTGAGCTACAGATTCTTAGCTCTGGAAAGATAATGACAATATCTACCTTAGAGTGTTAACAGAAATATTATTCCCTTAGGTTATTTTAAAACCTTTGTATAGCCCTTTTATGTGCCAGGCACTGTCCTAAGCATTTTCTAAACATGAATTCATTTGTTCTTTTTGCCAGAGGTGTCAATTTACAGATGAGGAAACTGAAGAACATTAACTACCTTCTCTGGGCCACATAGCGTTTAAACCACAGAGCCAGTTTTCAAACCTAGGCTGTTTGTGCTGTGGACTCCATTGAGATTATTCTTTGCAAGTTTTTAATAAAATGTTAAAAGCTTTGAAAATGAAAAGTATAATTATTACAAATTAATTTTTTAGTATCAGTGTTTTCTTCTCTCTTTTTTTCCCCCTGCTAATAAGCTGTAGGGCCAAACATGAAAATAACCTCGGCTACTATGATTTAATATTTTGTGACAATATTGTTGTTATTACAAATAATAAAATGTTATGTGAAAAGCAGAATTCATCTTTGCCCAGAAGTAAAGGGCAGAGGGTAAGTAGGGGTCAGTGTGGAGAAAAGTCCAAGCTGATTCATAAACTTTAATAATATTACGCTCTCAAGCTCTTGGACCAAGCCCGGGTTTGGGAATTGTTTGATAGTTACTAAAGCTGTTCATTTCCAAATTTCATTTGTATGTAAACGAAAATGAAATACACAGGCTGCAAACTTGGCCTGTGTCACACCTTGTCTCTGCTTCCCTGAGTGTCTTCTTGTATTTGGGAATTTAAAGGTCTTGGGGAGTTAATGAAGAAGTTTTGCTGGTATTTAAGACCTAGAAATAGTCTTATTTAATGATTTAACATGCTCTGACGGGAAAACTACTGAAAGGGTAGCAGTCAGGCAAATCCATAGAGACATTTTTCAGGAAGGTCTTTTTAGAAAGTTGAGGGGGATGAAAAGATGGTAAAAGAATGTCAATATTCACAGATACAAAGTCAAGTTTGGGACTGGAATAATTCAGATAAGACATATAGGATTCTGGGCTTATAATGATACTCCAGAAAAATTAAGATTTTAATGAAAATAAAATTTAATACATTTCAATGGGAGTCCAAGAGAATGCTGGACTGTTTTTTGAAAATAAACAATAAAATGCAATTGTACTAAATCTGGTACTTCATCACCTCAGGTACTATTTGCAGTTGTTATTACTACCCTCATGAAAGGCACCCATGAATCCCAAGGAATACAAGGAGTAGAATCCAGAGAGGTCTAAGGACGTGAACTCTGGAGACTACTGCTTAAGAACTACCTAAGGCAGTTTGGTGTATAGTAACCATTGCCAAGATAAAGGCTACAAAATGATTGAAATTATTCTTTCCTTTAAGAGTGGAGAAAAGGAAAAGTATATATCTTGAAGCTTAAGACAAATAAATTTAGAAAATGTTTAAGAGGAACGGGCTGGGAAAAATAATTAAGGTACTTCACATCCTGGTCCTGAAAATTCAAATCAATTCAAAACAGGTTTGGATTCATCCTTAAATGTGAGGTCTAAATTTGGCTTGGTACGAAGTAATGAAAATATGAAAGGGGGTATTTTATATTTTGAAGAAAACAGAATATGACACATTTCCATATGATGGCTCTCAGTTTCTCTGTAGTAAAAATAGTGTGTCGGTACAGGGGTGGCTCATGCCTGTAATCCTAGCACTCTGGGAGGCCAAGGTGGGTGGATCGCCTGAGCTCAGGAGTTTGAGACCAGCGTCTATACTAAAAATAGAAAAATTAGTTGGGCGTTTTGGTGCAGGCCTGTAGTCCTAGCTTCTCAGGAGGCTAAGGCAAAAGGACTGCTTGGGCTTGAGAGTTTGAGGTTGCTATGAGCTATGATGCTGTGGCACTCTACCCCAGGGGTACGTATGAACTTGGGCAAGTTACATTAACATTCTAGAGGCTCTGTTTTCTGATCCATAAAATAAAGTGATTGTTAAGATTAAATGAGAGAATATGTGTAAAACACCTGGCCCAGAGTCTGATGCAAATGGTAAAATATTGGCTAATAAACATATTAATGCCACTATGCATAAAAATAACACCAAACAGGTAGGCAGCAGAGAGGAAGTTGGAGGAGCTGGCACTCATGAGTACCCTAAGTACACGAAAGCATTCCTGGAGAGTTCCATAGAGATCACTAACATTAATTATACGCTTTTATGGTTGAGGAAAATGAAATCCTGATAAAGTGAGAACTTTGTTGCTTTTTATGAGCCATTAGAGGTCATTCAGTGACAGTGGTGGAGCCGGGCATCTTGAGAAGGGAAGATTGGTAAAATGTTCTCTGAATACAACCTGCAGAGGCTTTGTGGACCTAAGAAAAACACCGTTTTACAAAGAGAGTACAAGATTGATTTACTGCTATTAATTGCCATTTGCAAATAAGGTAGTATGTTCCAGATGCTTTTTGCCCGTGGTCTCTTTTAATTTTCACAAAGAGTTAGTGGGGTTGGTGTGGCTCTTCTATTCCCTGTTTTACAGATGAGGGCACAGAAGC
>NW_003852485.1:3320149-3328568 GCF_000181295.1 Otolemur garnettii | reverse complement strand
CACAGGAAGGTTTAGTGAATCCGGCAGGTCCTACACTGAGAAGCACAGGAAGGTTTAGTGAATCGGGCAGGTCTTGCACTGGGAATCACAGGAAGGTTTAGTGAATCACGCGGGTCCTACAGTGGGAAGCTTTGGAAGGTGGAAGGTTTAGTGATTTGCGCGGGTCCTACACTAGGGAAGTAGTACAGGAATTTGAGTCTTTATCTGATTGACTGAAATCATGATTTTCAGCCCTGTTCTCCACTGCTAGAAACAGAAAAGATAATCTTGGGGGCAATCTCGTTTTATCAGGGCTATTTATACAGCTGGCACTTAGTAGCAGGTCAAAATAGCTGACGTAGACAGTTCCTTCCAGACAGGGTGCTTGATTTCCATTTTATTGCAGTGTAATGAAAGTATCAGGGTAAGACCCACTACATTGTTGCCATCTGCCTCTTTCCTACTACTCTATAAAGAGTTGGTAATTATACTTCAGCAAGATGTTTAGAAACTTAATGAATATTATTGGTTAGAGATCTTTAGATTAATGACCCAATTTTACTCATAATAAACACATCTGGACCTGTTTCATGGCTTTTCACGATTCTTAAAAGAAGAAATTTTTTAAATAGTACTCTCAATTTGTTTTTAGTTATCATAATTAAATATTTATTTTTTATACTAACTATGTGTAAACATCTGGGCTAGATAGAAGTGTCTCTAAAATATAATTCCTGCTTTCAAAGAGTCACAATATATTTGAGGAGCTAGAAACTTTCACTGTGTATTAAATATCAATTGATGACATTCAGATAATTGCAGTCATAAATGAAATGTGAGTTATTAAGAAGGAACAAACACAACATCTGCCTTGGCTGAGAAAATAAGTATTCTAATTTACAGAATTATCAGATACAAAGCGAAGTTTTTGCTGAATGAGAGTACAACATGTGTACTTATTAAAGAGGAGAAGATCATTTAATTTTTGATAATTTTATTTTACTAAAAACGTTCTATTTATTTGGACAGAAGTCACCCGTCTGAAACACCTCATCAAGGCAAGGCCATTTACTGTAAAACAAGTGATACATCAACCAGTGAGATTTTTTTATGTTTGGTAATGGGGTGGTGAAAGAAATTGAGACCAGGGGGCAATGATTCCCAGTTCTCTGTGTGATGTCCATAATGAATAATTTTGGCATTCTTCTAGGTTAGAAATTTAAAATACAGAGAGATTATCAAAAGAGAAGGGAGTACTGTCTATAAAGTACTCCACTTCAAATAGTTAGCAGATCCTGAGAATGTGTAGTCTCAAATGTATGTTTTCCAAAATTTTAAAATAAATTCTCTATTAAGGGTGACTACAAACGAGTTAGTAGGTTTTGCACTATTATTCTAATTTGGGATCCTATTTACAGCAGAAAAATCTTAAAAATAATTTGTTCAATTAACCCAGTTCTGATGTATGTGGGACAAAATAGCAACCTAGATTATACATTTAATTCTGCAATCTGAAAGGTGGCATTTAGGCCTCATAGTTAGACCTTCATTTATTACCATTGTCTTCTCACTAATTCAAAGAAGTAACATAATTTGAAGAGCATGATCTCTTGTGCATTGCTGCCAAATTACATCTCTTAGTTGGCAACCATTGTACTTATCATCTCCAACATGAAAATGTACTATTAATTAGATCATTGAATCAACTTCCCTGTTGAAAAAGAAAATGATCCACAGGGAATACAAAGAAAACTAACCTGTCAGGAAGCCTATTTAGTGCGGGAATCCGTTTCCGAGGGAGACTATTGTCCAGTACCACCCGAGCTGCCCTTTTCCAGAATCCCATAGAAACAAAAGGCTGCTATTGTTCCTGGAAGGTCTGGGTGCACTCAGGCTTGAAGGGAGCAGGAGACACTTGCATCCTTCTGGTTCTGTAAACTATTCTATCAAACCACTCAGTGCATTACAGCATCATTCCCATTTGCTTGTCTGTCCAGCTAGGATGCACGTTCCAAGAAGGCAAGGGTAGAAACTTCATGCAATTTCCGGCATATTATAGATGCTTAATAAACATTCATAATTTGTATCTGATTTTCTTAGTTTTTTTTTTTTTTTTTGTCAATCCTGTGTTTTTATCTCTAAGTAAAACCATTGCTTAGGAATGGTTTCTGCATGGGAGATAAAGGTTGTACAATGCTCACGAGCACATTCTCATTTTTCTGATTCTTAGACCACGTAATTTTCCAATTTATAATAATATATTTTAAGATACACTCTACAATATATATTCTGCAATACATCTATGGGAATGATTACATTCTTTAAGAATAACTCTCAAGTTAAGAAGATTTAGCCAACTTACATTATTCATTAACATCTTCTATAACAGCAAAAATCAAGATATGATGAAATCATCAGAAGGCAACTTTTCACCATGGAGTTTGCCAAGTAAACCTCTTCTAATTTTACATATAGTAGGTTCCTGTTGTTATAGAAAAAAAAAATGAGGGTTCTCTGGACCTTATGGGAAGGGTTAAAGCATAGTCATTAAGATTTAAAAATAAGAGCAATGGCTAAATTCCAAGCCAATAAAAAAGTTACATGCTCTGCATGATTTTTAATGGCTACATAGTAACAAGGGGGCTATTCAATTATGGTAATTTTTATTTTCTTTTATTTTTTATTTTTTTTTGAGACAGAGTCTCACTCAGTCTTCCTCGGTAGAGTGCTGTGGCACCACAGCTCACAGCAACCCCCAAACTCTTGGGCTTAAGTGATTCTCTTGCCTCAGCCCCTCAAGTAGCTGGAACTACAGGTGCCCACCATAATGCCCAGATATTTTATTTAGCAATGAGGTCTCACTCTGGCTCAGGCTAGTCTTGAACTCCTGAGCTCAGGCCATCCACCCACCTTGGCCTCCCAGAGTGCTAGGATTATAGGCATGGGCCGCCTTCCTCGGCCAACTATAATAATTTTTAATATATTTGGGGTCCAATCTCCTTTGGTTCTTTTATTATTGGAATGTCACAGACTAACACCATCTCTTGAGCATAGTATGATTTTTCTATTTCAAAAATTTGAATTTATTTTTCTTTTCAAAACTTTATCTAAATACTGAGTATTTTTTTCTGTGGAGGTTTATTAGCTCTGTTTCTTGACTGACATAGAATTCTTGATCTAAAAATGTCTTCGAATTATCAGCTAATTAAATATTTTCAGGTGAATTTTGATCATGTCCATTTTATAGATGTAACACTAAACCCCAAAATGTAACAGAGTTAGGAAAAGAACAGAAATCACATCCGCTGGCTTTCTAGCGGTTTGCTATTTACATCTGACAGCTCATGTTCAGTAAAATTCATCTCTTTATTACCTAATCCAGACTTTCTTCTCTAGCCTCAAATGCTCTTTTGTTCTACATGTTCAAACACCTGTGGTATTTGGTCTCAAGCTATTTCTACCTAGTGGCACTTCAATCTCTCAGGTCTTCAGTCTACCTTTTGATTAAACCAAAAGTCTGAGAAAAAGAAAGAAAGGAGTTTTGATCTACCAATTTATATTCCATTATCAGATTCAGAAGCATCTGGAACTGAGGTCCTAGACATTTTATGTTACTATTATTTTAATACTCTATGTAACTGTGTTACAAGAATCTCCTTGCTGGGTTCTTGGTCTCAGGAATTGAAGAATGAATTCGTGGACCATGAGTAAGTGAAAGGACAGATTTCATTATAGATAAGCGGGGAGCAAAGCTTTCTGCTGCACAGTGGAGGGGTTCCCAACTGGGTTACCACTTTTGGTGCTCTCTCTGGTTATACACAGTTTCTAATTATATCTCCTTCCCTGTATGTGGTGGGGGAGCCTTGGGGAAATGGAATGTACATCTAAAATATATGTCACAGCTGTTGGCACCAAAGGCCTATAGGCAGAAGTTAATTTTAAAAATGTCATTATGTAGGAATGTGGTCATGTTTGGGGCATCCAGCTCTTCCCTGGGAGTGGTGACTTAGATGGAACCTTGAACGAACTTACTTTTGAGCCTGCATAGGCCCAGAAAATGAAGTCCATGTCCAGCCCTAGGTAGAGGAAGCCTGCGTCAATGGCATTCAAATAAAAGATTGCTAATACTAGTGATAATTCAGATGTGAGCCATCGGTTCCTTATATGTACTAAATCACTTCTAACATGGAGAGAAAATTTGAAGAATTGAAAGCAGCTCTTAAATTCTTTTGGAAGCTTCATGTGATTTTTTGACATGAGCTGAAACAAAAGGAGAAAAATGAGGCCACTTGAGAATGGCATCAAATTATTTATCTTTCAGATAATGTAAGCAACAAAATCTTCATAGTCTATTACGGGATGTCCACTCATGACACTAAAATTTACTCGTATATTTTTTCCTAAATTAATTCTTACATAAGCTCAGTCTAAATCTCATAAAAGTTTATTACCAACCCCTTGTGATTTCTTCATGTCTCATCTTATATTGCCTTCTTTTCTTCAAGTATGCATTTCAGTGTCCTAGGTTTGATCTCATTTAATTTTCCCTATTCTAAGAGGAAGAGGAGCCACCTATTTCATGTCTTCTTTATTTTGGGCTTTATTACTGGCATGCTGATAGGTAATACCCCCTAATACAGTTCCATGAGGAGCTACAACTTCTATGTCCTCCAGAACTAGTGATGATGGCTTAAATACTTAAAAATGGTTGTAGAAGATAATTACATATTTTAAATGATTTGGTATACCACTAGGATGACTCAAAAACCAAATACAGAAGATGCAATGCAAAAAGACACATTAAGCACATTTATTTGAGATTGAACAGCGATGATTCGAATTCTGCCATAGTTTACTGGAAAACTAAATATTGGTGGTTTATAAACTTACTCCACAAAATCACTTTCACTTCTTGCAGTTGGATGTTTCTTCTTGCCTTTCATTGAAATCTTTAATAAGAAAGAAGCAGGTAAGTTTTTTCTTCTACATTTATCGTAAATTTTTCCTTTGAATGCATTACAGAGGGAGACTCACACCAACAACACTAGCACTCTGAGAGGCTGATGCCAGAGAGTCCCTTGAGCTCGAGTTTGAGACCAGCTTGAGCAAGAGAAAGACCCTGTCTCTACTAAAAATAGAAAAATTAGCTAGGCATTGTGGTGGTAACCTCTAATGTATTCCTAGCTTCTTGGAAGGCTGAGGCAGGAGGGTTGCTTAAGCCTAGGAGTTTGAGGTTACCATGATACTGTGGCACTCTAGCTTGGAATAGCAGACTGTCTCAAAAATCATAATAATAATAGGAATTTTAGGTGTCTATATTAATTGTTCTCTTAAGGGCTTACAAAGGAAATTTATTTTTAGAAGTTAATGCCAGAAAAACATCCCTGTCTTAAAAATATAAAATACTCACATAATTCGTGAAATGAATATATTTCCCTTTTGTCCTTGCTTTCAGAGAGTTCAGAATTAAAGCTTACGCAAATTACATTGTTAATGTACAGCCCTACCCCCACTCTGTCTCACTTTGTCGCCCTCAGTAAGTGCTCTGGCATCACAGCTCATAGTAACCTCAGACTCTTGGGTTCAAGTGATCCTCTTGCCTTAGTCTCCCAAGTAGCTGGGACTACAGGTATCTACTTCAACACCTGGCTAGTTTTAGGGACAGGATCTTGCTCGTGCTCAGGCTGGTATCTAACTCCTGAGCTCAGGCAGTCCACTTGCCTCCACCTCCCGCAGTGCTAGGATGACAGGTGTGAGACTAGTCATCGTGCCTGGCCTTGTTAACATACACTTGTTCTGCTATGTTTATTTCCTCTTCCTTTCTTTCTTCTTAATTCCTTATTTTTTGATTAAATTTTTAGCGATATGTATATAATTTCAATATAATTTCAATACTTTTCCTGAAATTATTTTGAAATATTACAATTATAAATTAAAAAATTCATAAGTCAGGCATATTTTTCTCACTTAAAAGAACAAATTATGGAAGAAATGCTTTTTAGTAAGTGATTTAGTGTTATTTACATGGTATTATCAAAGAAAACCTAATAATTCCTTAGAAGTGAAACAATCTTGATTGTATTGATGAGTCATTTCCTTTGATGGACCTATTACCAGCATTGTTGTTTGAGTCTGTAGCAATTCAAAACAATAGCATTCACTTAGGTGTCAAATTTTAATAGGGAATAAATATTAAGCTTACTTGTAACCAACCATTTAGAGATTTGCATTTCTTGGTCACTTCTCCAATATGCCAAGGCTGTAAGCATTCTTTGGTGCTAATCTTCATTATGTATGTTGAGTCTGATTCTTAGAAACAGGGCTTTCTGATCAGCTCCTTTAGAAAAACTAATAGACTCCTAAATGTTGAAGAACAAAACAAAATGAAGAAGAAAATTAATAATTTCATAGCAGATTTTCTACAGAGTAGACATTTCTATCAACTGCAGCATTTTAATAAAGCAAATAAATGAGAAATCCTACTTTTTTCCTGATAAACATCCTTATTAAAATAGATGGCATCTTTGTGAACACCCTCTCCTACATGTACACACAAATACCCCCCCCACACACACACACACAGAACCTCAATGTCATGTTCATGCAGGAGTGAAAAGCATAGAAGTTTCTTCTTAACTTAGAAACAACACTTCTTATCACTACTGCCCAAATCAGCTAATCAAGAGGATGAAATTCTAGATACAAATACAAAAAAGGTATGGCAACGCTATTCTTTTTAATTAATACCCAGGAGCATTAAAATAAGTAAAACAAATCTTCTGTGAATTGTCTAGAGGTTTATCCAAAACGTTGAGAAAAATCAAAAATATATAATGTTTACTTTTTTATGAAGGATCAGCATAGTTGATTTTAGGCATCGTTTAATTTAGATATTTAATTTACACTATTCATACCCACTCTCTGATTTTTTTTTATACCTCTTGCTTTTTTTCCATTTTGCTGGTGCTTACTATATGTAAATAATATGCTCAATTGATCTATTTCTCGATTAATGTATCTTAAGTATTTTGATTACTTCCTGTTATAATGGATGAGGATTACTATACTCACACATCACCTTGCCATGCACATTTTTTCTTATATTCTACGAGTGCTGCTGTGTCACTATTTTACTGGTTTTATTCTGGTATTTTTGGTAACAGCTTTACATTGCAATTTTTAAAAATCTATTTGCATCTTTGTATGTGAATGCACACATGCACATGTGCACTCATTCAAAAGTAGTAGCACTCTTTGGTTTGAAGGTAACAGCTTTCCTATTTCCTTGACTACTTACACTTGCATTTCTGTTTTTGTACATGTATATGTATATTGCCAAGTTTGATAGCACTTAGATTTATTGTATGAACTACTTTATGAGGAACTGCTTACATATATGTACCTGTCTATATGTGTATTAGGTCATTAACAGCAGGATATTCCACAATGCTGTGATTGTTTCTGATAGTGATATTGTATATGATTTTTCATTTCTTGATAACTTGAAGCAAACTATTTATAATAATTGGGATGAAACTGGACAAATAGAAGAGCTGCAGGAGTGCCAACTAGACAAACTATTGAAATGTTTGTCCTGGTCTACATTGCCCAAATCTTGAGCCAGAAGAGCAATGTCAAGTTCCTAAGGTGCTTTCCATGTAGGTAATCTAGTGCTCTAGAAAATAAAAGTTTCCATTTCTCTGATGATTAAGGATGGTGCAAATCAAAACTACTTTGAGATACCACCTAACTCCAGTAAAATTAGCCCATATCACAAAATCCCCAAACCAGAGATGCTGGCGTGGATGTGGACAAAAGAGAATACTTCTACACTGCTGGTGGGAATGCAAAAACATTCCTTTTGGAAAGACATCTGGAGAACACTTAGAGAATTCAAAATAGACCTGCCATCTGATCCTGCAATTCCTTTATTAGGTATATATCCAGAAGACCAAAAACCACATTACAACAAAAATATTTGTATCAGAATGTTTATTGCAGCCCATTTCATAATTGCCTGGTCATGGAAGAAGCCCAAGTGCCCATCGATCCACGAATGGATCAATGAACCGTAGTATATGTACAACATGGAATGCTATGCAGCCCTAAAGAAAGATGGAGACTTTACCTCCTTCATGTTTACATGGATGGAGTTTGAAAGTGTTCTTCTTAGCAAAGTATCACAAGAATGGAAGAAAAAGTATCCAATGTACATAGCCCTATTATGAAACTAATTTATAGCTTTCATATGAAAATAATTATAATTAATAATTAGGCTAATATTAGTCTAATTCTTAGGCTAATAATTATAGCCTAAGAATATGGGGAGGGGGGAAGGAGAGGGTACAGGGGTATGGGTGGAGGGAGGGTGATTGGAGGGATCACCTCTATGGTTTATCTTACAAGGGTACAAGTGAATCTTTCTAAGAGTAGAATATAA
>NW_003852485.1:3291293-3319942 GCF_000181295.1 Otolemur garnettii | reverse complement strand
ATTACATACCAAATTTCAACACATGAGAAACTATCAATGTGGTTGGGAAAGACAAATAGTAGGGAATATATAAAAAGCTGCACAGTCTTTGCTCTTCCCACATACTCTCTTGCTTCACCTGATGTTTGATAATTCTCTTCATGCCCTGGACTTTTGTAGGGGGAGAGTTACTTGCACAATTCATATTCCATTAAACTCCATCCCAATTATTCTGTTTACTAATTTCTTTCCAATCATTGTGTTAAAAATCTTGGCAAGTTTATTTTGTGTTTTGCAACTTATTAAACATATTTATTTGTTCTAGAAGCTTTTATGTAGGGAACATATGCATTTTGCTTTTACATGGACATTCATGTCATTTGAAAATGAAGACAATTTAAGACACAAATGTCTGTCTTTTTAGTCTAGATAACTTTTTCTCTCTTTTTTTTTTCTTGTCTTATATCAGTGGCTGGAACATCCAGTGCAATGTCTTTAATAGAAGTGAGTGAAAGTGATGAGAATGAACCTTCGTGCTTTGATCCAGTTCTTACCAAAAAAGCCTCATCTCTTTCAGAATTAAGTATAAGGTTAGTTGTGGGTTTGGTCAGGGTAAGCGAGTTCTGCTCCATACCTAGTTTGCTGGCAGATTTTATGTGGATGGAGCATAGATGGCAAATGTTGCTGCGTACCCATTGAAATGGTCCTGGATTTCTTTTTTAGTCTGTTAATACGAAGAATTACATATGTTTATTTTTGAATGTTAAACTAAGGCTGCATTCCTGAGAAAAATTCAATTTGGGAATAATGTAATATCTTTTATATGTGATTGGACTTGATTTGCTAAAAGTTTGCTAAATGTTTTTGCATCTACATTCCTAAGGGATATTGTTACATAACTTTATTTCCTTGAAATAGCTAACTCTGAATTTGGTCTCAGAGTGCTGCTGGTCTCATAAAATAAGTTGGAAGGCATTTCCTCTGTCACTATGTTTTGTAAGAGTTTGTGTAAAACTAGTGTTATTTTCTTCTTTAATGATTTGGTGAAATTCACTGGGGAAGCCATCTGCAGTTAGAGCTTTTTTTTTTTTAATGGGAAGGTTTTTTAACTAAGAGTTCATTTTCTGTAATAGACATAGGGCTATGTTGGCTATTTCTTCTTGTGGGGGCATTGTTAGATTTCGTTGTTGTTTTAATCTCAAATAATTTGTCTAACTTGTCAAAAATATTCGTAGTTAAATTTTTTTTTCATAATATTTCCTTCTAACCCTATCTATTTCAATATCTATATAATATAAAATGATGTGTCTTTCCTGCTGTGGTAGTGTCTCTCATTTTTTTCCTGATCTATCCAAAAACAGGTTTATCAATTTTATTAACAATATCAAATATCTTATCTAGCTAAGCTTTATTGATTTCATCTTTCTTCCCTGTTTTTTGATTCATTGATCTTATTCTGAATTTCATTCCTTCCTTTCTTCCTCTTAATTTAGATTTCATTTATTCTTTTTGTTGTTTCTTTAAAATGTTTCTGTTCTGATATAGATGTTTGTGCTATACATTTATCTTTAAGAAATACTTTGCTGTGTTCTATAATATTTTCAATATATTATGATCTTACTTTTAGATCCAATGATTTAAAAATTTTCTAATTATTTCTTCTCATGGGTAATTTAGAGAGATGTTACTTTGTTTTCATACACTTGAAAATTTTCAGATATCATTCTGAAATTAGTTTTCAGTGTAATTTCACTAACGGAGAACATGCATCGTTTGAGTCTTTCTTTACTTATTTGGATTGCTTTGCACTTCACAAAGTGGCCTATCTTGATAAATGTATGGACCAAGTGTAGTCATAGATTTAATTATCTCTTTCTGCAGGTCTATCGGCTTTTGCTTCATGTATTTTGAAGTCACAGTTTAGGTACATAAATGTGGGGAATTTATATTTCCTTTAGCAAAATTAATTTTTATGTATATACTGTGACAACTATTGTTCATGAAAATATATACTATTTTGCTCCAAAATATGCTTTATCTGGTATTACACAGATTATACCCTTTTCATATTAGTGTTCTCAGGGTATATTTTTTTTTTAACTTTTACTTTGTGTCTTTATGTTTTAAGTGTGTATCTTATATGAAATAAGGAGTTACATTTTACTTTTCTGGCAAATCTGAAATTCCATTTTTTGTCTACCTGGCTTTTAATCGGAATGCTTTATATTTAATGTGAATATTAATATGGTTAGATTAAATGTTATTTTGATATTTGTTTTCTTTTTTCTTCATTTTTACATTCCATTTTAAAAAATATATTTTCATGTATTCTCTCTTGTCCTTTATATCTATTGCCATCCATTTTTTATATTGCATGTTACAAATCCCATCCCATTGATATCATTATTGATTTAAATATTCAATTATCCTTCAAAGATATTTGTATAAGGAAAATAATTAGTTATATTACCCCATGTCGTAATAGCAGCTATTTCCTCTGCTCTTCTTTTCTTTGTGAAGATCAAGACTTCCACCTGCTTTATTTTGCTTTAGCCTCAAAGAATATACTACAGGTGGCTCAGCGCCTATAGTTCGGTGAGTCGGGCGCCAGCCACATACACCAAGGGTGGAGAGTTTGAGCCTGGTCCAGGCCTGTGAAACAACAATGACAAGTGCAACCAAAAAAAAAAAAAAAAAGCCAGGCGTTGTGGTGGGCACTTCTAGTCCCAGCTACTTGGAGGCTGAGGCAAGAGAATTACTTAAGCCCAAGGGTTTGAGGTAGCTGTGAGCTGTGACGCCACAGCACTCTACCCACGGCCACATAGTGAGACTCTGTCTCAAAAACAAAACAAAACAAAACAAAAAGAAGAATAATATACTACAGGAATAATTATTGGCCCTATGTGAGCTCCTGTCATATTTCCCTCTATTTTGTTTGCGTAATTCCTTCACAGGCTTCTCATCACACCTGTTCACCCCTTTGTACTCATAGCACAGTGATCAAAACTAAGAAATTAACATTGGTGCATATTTAACTTGTCTATAGACTTTGTTCAGATATATTGTCTCTATTGGGAAACATTTTTTAAAAGTTTCTTAATGCCTTCCTTTTTCATACTTCCTTTTTCTCATACTTAAATCAGTTTTTAATGCACATTGAAGGATTTCTAAATGATTGATAACAACATAAAATCTCTGAAATGACCTCACATTTTTTCTTTGAAGTCTCCCTCCTTCACTGTTCATCTAGACTAAAGTATCTGTAGCCCCAGGCATCTCTAGCTCCTAGAATTTCACTTTGTTGATTAAATTATATTGTTCTTTCTTGTTTTTCACCATTATTAAGGTAGAGCATATCTTAAATAATTTCAGAAGAAAGAATATGAGAGATAAACTATGTGAGTCTTCAGGTCTGAAACTATATTTCTACCTTCACACTTGAATTACAATTTAGCTGGGTATAGAATTTTAAGTTGAAATTTATTTTCTCATGCAATATTTAAGTTTTTTTCTCTTACTATGAATTGTTGATGATGAAAGCTCTTATGATAGCTTGATTCTCATTCCGAGACTGAATTGTTTTGTTTGTGTGGAGGAGGAGGATATTTGAAATCTTTTACTCTGCAATTGGAATATTCGTGATAAATTGTTTAGTTCTCATTTTTTCCCCTCTGTTCTACCAGACAATTAAAGATCTACCTTCCAATTTAAAGATATGTGTTTTTTGGCTCTAGGAAATTCTTTGCTAATTTTTATTTATTTAATAGTTAATTCTTATTGCTACTTTTCTTGATTTTTGCATTTCCTAATAGCATGATTATAGAATTCTTAGATTTACCTTCTATACTTTTAGAATAGCTTTTTTATATTTACTGAATTCTCTTACGTTCAACATTCTAACCATTTATTCTTTTCCTTAAATTCTATAAGATTTATATATACTTTTGTAATCAGGTTTTTAGACCCTAGAATCCCTTCCATGTTTTCTACATATGATGACTTCTTTTCTTTTCATGGTATCATGTTCTTTTATTTAATAGTTGTAAAACCATTTTAAATCTTTCTGATTATACTCTGGAGTTCAAAACAAAATCTTAGGTTTGTTGAGTTATCTCTGTTCCTCCTGGATTTCTCCTTCATATAGCAGAATTTCATCAAATATCTTGTGATCCTTAGATTATGCTTATTTAAGAAATAAATGAGAAAAATTTTGATTGCCCACTGGCATACTTCACCATACAGGGAATTGTCAATGAGGCAGCCATTACCCCAGGCACAAATCCTGCCCTCAGAATGGAGATGCCTTTGCTCTGTGCTCTCAAGATCTGCACCAATAGCCCTAGTCTCCACAGATATTTGTTTGCTTTCTCTAAGTAGAACATTTGTTTTACTCTTCTTATTTTTTTCTTGTGAATTAGATATCTGTCAGCTCTTCTGTGCATAGAAATGAGAGTAGGGAAATTCAATTGTTATGTTCATGGACTGTTCCATTAGACCTTGTTCTTGATTTAACCCCCTTGCTAAATTCTGCCTTCAGTCATACTTTGGCCTTCCAAATGCTGTATTTCTTTTGGGTATTCTGGGCTTGTGGGCTTCCCCTGTGGCTAAAATACCTCTGTATGGATCGAAGCTGTGTTCTGGTTTATCCTATTTTGTGAGTGACCAGTTAGTTATCCAACTTTATTTTGGCTTTCCAGAAATAGATATAATGCTTTTTATTCACTCATGTGCTTGCCTCCAAATTTGTTTCTGTACATGATATGCTTATATCCTGAAATAGTTGTCCAGTACAGTTCTATTTTCAGTGGTTTGTGGGGGGATGAATTAATAATGCATACAGCAAATCAACCACCGTGATATACAAGCTGTTTTTGTGTGTTTCAAAAAGATTATCCACATAGCACTAGGATGACTAGATTGAGGATAAAAGAAGATAAAAAAGAAAAGCCTATTAGGAATAGTTTGCTAATGTGGGAAAGCGTTGTGAAGATTGAATGCTATAGGAATGATAAACACAGAGAAGAGAGAGATTCCAGAAATTAAGGAGGTAGAATAGGTAGGACTTACTATCAAAACAGACGGAGGTGTGGATTTGATTGCTACCGCTACCATAACAAATTATCACGAATTTCGCAGCTGGAACAACATCCACTATTTTTCTCACTATTCTGTAGGTCAGAAGTCCAGTGGGCCTAGATGAATTTTACAGGACAGAAATCAAGGTACTGGCAGGGCTGCAACCTCTGAATGGATATTGTTTCCATTCTCATTTAGGTTGTTCATTGAATTCAATTTCAGGTGGTTCTAGGACTACGGTCTCTGCTCTTTGACTGGCCGACATCTGGAGCCTGTCCCAAGTTCCTCACAGCCTCCTTCTCGTCCTTATTCATAGCTCCCTGAAGCCCAGGAGCAGCAGGGATTCAGAAGACTGATGTCCCACTGCCGGTTCTCTCTGACCCACCTTCCTTTTCTGGTTATAATGGTTCACATGACCACCTTGGTTCCAGCTGGGTAACCCAGGGTGATTTCTCCATTTAGATATCATCTGGGTAGTCACCTTAATTCTATCTTCAGTGTCCCTTCACAGAATTTCCTGGATCAATGTTTGAATAATGAGAGAATGGGAGTCTTTGGGGTGTGTGTGTGTGTGATTATCTTCCAAATTTTCCTAACACAGGGAAGATGGCTAAAAGGAACAAAAAGGAAGACTTCCAGGTTTCTACTTTAGGTGTCCCTCGGTTTGATTCCTCAGTGTCTAGGTCTCCAGGATCCTTTATCTTATATACTCAGCATTACAGCATAAGGAAGACTCACCAAATGAATGCTTTTTAATCCTGGATAGATTACTATGTGAATATTTTGACTACTTTGTCCTCTAGTAATCTAAGATAGGACACCTACAATAGAAACCTAAGAAAACAAAGAAGTATACAAACATACAGGTTTAAACTAATAGCTGGCTCTCTGGACAGCTTCCTACTATCAGGCCCTTTCATGACATTTGTAGAATTAAAGCTCAAACCCCAAGCAGAAAGCATTTCCAGAAAATATCAAATTGGGGAAGGGAAATTGAGGTGGGTATCTGCCCCAAGTGGCCCAGCATCTCATAAGCCAAGAGTCACCAGAGTCCAGTTAAAGACTTTTAGCTATTGAAGAATCAGCTACATTCCTTTCACTTATTTAAGTGTCCTACTCCCACCACTTCATCTTCTAATTTCTGTTTTCTACTCTTGTCTTTCTATACTCCACATAACAGCCTAGACGTTATCAAGTGCCCTTCCTTGGGGGATGGGCGGGCAGAATGGAGGATGAAGAGGGGTGCGTGAGAACAAAAAGAGAAGACGGGAACCAACATCCTTTAAAAGACATCACTGATATGTTTTCATTTCAGTATGGTTATACAGTGTCCTTCAAAAAAGAAAAGTGAAATAAAGGTACAGGTATGTGTGTACCACCTTGGAATTAAAAACTGTGCCTTTGTGTGTGTATCAATAGCATTGTGTCCATAGGTATTTTTCTAAGTTCAGTAAAACATCATAATCTGGCAGGCTTTGAATAAACTGCTTTCTATCAACCAGATATTGCATTTGTTAAACATTTAAACAAAGGATGTGCTTTCTTTAATAATAGTACCTGGCTTTTCACAGAGAAAGCGTCTCTCCAAAGAACTTGCCCCCACACCGTGGCAGCGCCCTCTCTGTGGACGCAAGATTGCTATCCACAGGATGTTTTTAACAGGGCTAATTAAGTTCACTCACAAATCCTGTTTATTAAAGACTTCACACTGAAATATCTCCAAACATGCAATAGGACACTATTATTGAAAAGTCTTTGTTTCTAATCACAATACCAGGGTGATAATTAAAGACATTACAAAGTGCCCTCATGAGGGTAAGGATTAGGAACACAGCCGCTATCTGCTAAAACGTTGCAAGGGGACATACTTGGGGAACAGTGCTCTCTTAGCTCAGATTCTAGGAATGTTTTTCATGAAAGTCTAGATGCTACATATTTCAGACACCGTGCCCTGAATTTTATAAATGTCTTGCTATTTAAGCCTTTTTGTTCGTGATATTCAGAGTATAAATGCATACAGATTATGGGACCGAGCATGCCTTTCACAATCCTTCTGTTTATAATTGCCAACTAATTTCCTAGAATAAAGTCTATCCTTTAGATATTTGAGTCAATCATCTTATTTTTAACAGTACTATGTATAGGCTGTGCTAAAATACTTGTCTTGGGAGAACTGTTGTTGAAAAGTGAGCATGCTAGAGTACACAAAAATATTCTGAAGCTATTTCCATAAATACTAAACATGGGGAAAGAAAATATATCTTGATTAGAATCTGTGATTATATTTTATATGCCTATCGTTACTCCTTCTCATCTTCAGTTTTTAAATAGAGGAATTTTGTTTTGATACCTAAGAATTTCAGACCAGGCATTCCTCATGTTCTCTGTGAAGTCAATTTAAAATACATTAGCAATGCATGTGGATTTAGTCAGGGAATCAAGATGTGAAATTTTCAACATATTTCTGTAAAGGTAGACTCTTCAGATGATGACTGGGAAAGTAATTTATTCCAGCCAAACACACTTCCACATATTGTTAACAGGACTGTGTGCCCCAACTCATTTAACAGCTTTTTAATTCCGTGGTTATTCAGATTTAATAGAGCCATTTCTTCATCATTTTGCATTTAGTGATAAATGGTGCCAGAATTTATGATAAATTAAACTGCAAAGGACCATGATAAAGTTATCTTAAGGGTTTCACATAAAAGGAATCAGCACCTATTTCGTTCAGAACAGCCACCTGAAAGTTCACGTGGCGAAAAGAGCTTCTTGCCAGGTTGAAACTATGAGATCTATTTGAAAGTTAAGTTTTAATTATACTTTTTCCTCACCACTTACCTTTGGCAGTGGCCATCCAGCTGGGGGACTAGCAACACAGAGGCTTTAAACTAGGGGTTCTTTCTTGTTTTAATATTGGCTTAACAAGTGGGAGAACATTCAGGTTGAGGCTTTGATGAAAAATCCTTACATAACAAGCCACCAGATACAGGGGGCAACTTTTAAAAAGTTTGGTGAAGAGACGAGGCATCATGGGGCTGCGGAAGAGATAAATTGGGCAGGGCCGGGTGGTGGGAGAGAGGAGAGGTGTAGTTGGACAGCCCTGCCAATTACTGGTCCTATTATCCTTTCTCCCTCCTCACTAAGGCACTGGCTTCACAGCTACTGCAAAGGGATATGAGGGCCTGAATTCACAGGCCTCTGCCTTTCCTTCCTTCCTATAGGCACATTTCATCAGTGCAAAAAAAAAAAATTCCTTGACTTAAGTATTGAAAATGGTTTGCAGCCATTAACTCTACCATTTTCCAGACATGTTAAAATGTATAAACTAGCTTAATTAGGGTTTTTCCCTCTTGCTCGTCTATACTCTCAGGCAGGTGAGCTGGATAGTCATGCAAGGCGAACTGGAGATCAGGACAAAACTATGTAAATGAAAGACTCTGTCCTTGAGGTTGGAAACCTTAGGTCACTCTTGACAACTAATGAGAGACCAGGGAGAACCTGCCCACAAACACGTTCATTTGTACCAGCAGATAAGTTTTCGCCCCCCAAACAGTCATAAATAACATATCTGTGTCCATAACCGTAGGGCAAAACATTTGCAAAGGAGCGAGGAGTGCAATATGCATTTCCTCACATCCTGCTCACACACATTGGGCTTTTCTGAGTTAGAATCTTCTTGTTACTTCATCATGGCCTGTTTGCTACAGTTCTTTTTATCCATTATGAAGCACATTTTATTGAGAACTTATTATGTGAAATGAACCTGGTCTACAAAGATAAAAGGCATGATCTACTCTTTATAAACTAGTACCCAGTATGATTATCTGACAAGTAGGCACTGAAGCAAATTCTGCTTTCACCAAACTGTGAGGCTAAGCTGCAAACTGGGTTAGTGCTGAACAACCAAAGAGAGCAGTTGCTGAATGGTTAAAGGAAAGTCTAAACATTATACTTTTGAAAAGTCACGCAAAACTTACTACCTCTACCCTGTATCTCTTCCTTATGTCTTTTCTTACTCTCAAATTTTGTCTGTACATCTGTGTATGTACATCTGTGTGTGTTCATCTGTGTGTGTCTTTATCTGTGCATGTACATATGTGTGTGTACATCTGTGTGCTTATCTGTGCATGCACATCCGTGTGTGTACATCTGTGTGTGTGTTCATCTGTGAATTACATCTGTGTGTGTTCATCTGTGCGTGTACATCTGTGTGCATGTTCATATGTGCAAGTACATCTGTGTGTGTTCATCTGTGTTTTTATCTGTGTGTATTCATCTGTGTGTGTCTTTATCTGTGCATGTACATACGTATGTGTACATCTGTGTATGTGCTTATCTGTGCATGCACATCTGTGTGTGTTCATCTGTGTGTGTGTTCATCTGTGTGTGTGTTCATCTGTGCATGTTCATCTGTGTGTGTACATCTGTGAGTGCACATCTATGTGTGTGTGTTCATCTGTGAGAGTACATCTGTGTGTGTACATCTGTGAGTGCACATCTATGTGTGTGTGTTCATCTGTATATGTGTTTATCTGTGTTTATCTGTGTGTGTCTTTATCTGCATGTACATATGTGTGTGTACATCTGTGTGTGCTTATCTGTGCATGTACATATGTGTGTGTTGATCTGTGTGTGTGCATATGTCAGTGTACATCTGTGTGTGTGTTCATCTGTGCAAGTACATCTGTATGTGTTTATGTGTGTTTATCTGTGTGTCTTTATCTGCATGTACACACGTGTGTATATCTGTGTGTGTACATCTGTGAGAGTACATCTGTGTGTGTACATCTTTGAGTGCACATCTATGTGTGTGTGTTCATCTGTGCAAGTAAATCTGTGTGTGTTCATCTGTGTATGTGTTTATGTGTGTTTATCTGTGTGTGTCTTTATCTGCATGTACATATGTGTGTGTACATCTCTGTGTGTGTTTATCTGTGCATGTACATCTGTGTGTGTACACCTATGTGTGTTCATCTGTGAGTGTACATCTGTGTGTTTGTGTTCATCTGTGCAAGTACATCTGTGTGTGTTTATTTATGTGTGTTTATCTGTGTGTCTTTATCTGCATGTACATGCGTGTGTGTACATCTCTGTGTGTGCTTATCTGTGCATGTACATCTGTGCATGCACATCTGTGTGTGTACATCTGTGTGTGTTCATCTGTGCATGTACATATATGTGCAGACTCACCTCTATCTATTGCTCTCTACTGTAGACTCTAGCAAGAATTATTAAATTCTGTCCCTGTACCAGGCAGTGTGCTAAGCAACTTATACGCTTCATCATACTTAATGAAAGAAAAAAGATGGATTGGGAATCTGGATATTCTTATCACAAACCAGAAATAAAATACTTGGCATTTCTGTATTTAAGTTTTCAGAATGAGGACAATTCATTCTAAGGCTCTTTCCAGCTATAATAGTTTGAGAAAGTTGTGATTCCTGATGCCTTCCTGCGTGGTACTTTCACAAAAGCAAGGTAATAACTTTTCTTGTTAACTGTCTAACATTCTCCATTCTGTGGACACCAGTTAAGAGAAAAGGGACTGAATCACAGGCAGCTTAAAAACCCTCATTTTTTAATAGATGCAGTAAATCGGGAGAACTAAAAATGTTTAAAATTTTAAATAAATAAATGGCAATTATATATATATATGTGTGTGTGTGTGTGTGTAAAAATTTTCCCAGCTAGCAACATCTCAGATTTCTTGATAATTTCTAAGAGATGATTTTTAAGCCACAATATTTAATAGACAAAATATTTGGCCTTTAATTGTATGGTATTTAAACTCCTAAAAATAGTCATAATGTTGTGCTGTAACAAAAATGATGATTTCATGAACACCAATATATATTATTTAACCCCTCAAATAAAATACTGAGGATTTTCTATTCATTAAGTTTCCCATTGCACTGTCCGGGCCACCTGTCCACCTTCTTGCTGTGTATGTTGCTTGTTATATTTTTCTGGGCTGTTTATTCTGCAAAGGGCAATTGCAAAAGAGTTTGAAGCACTTTTTAGTGCTGGGCTATTCTCTAGCTTGAGTTCATGCCCCTTGGTTCTCATATTTAACAGAAGCTCAGATAGCCTGCAGCATCTGTCCTTTTGGTTCCCTTCAGGATTGTGTACATTTCTTTGTCATATCCTCATTTCTCAAACCACAGAGTTTCTTTAAATAGCAGCCCTGTCCCAGTAGAATAATGGGGAACCAAAGCACTGTAATTTGAAGCACCTCCTGCACAAGTGTATGGTCCTAATTGACTTCGATATTTGAGACATATATTTTATTGTACTTAGCTGTTAAAAGGAAGCTGAGTATGACCATATTTCTGCAATGAAATAAAAAAGAGAATAGTAATTATTTTTTCAGTCCGTATTTGGTTAGTGTGATCAGTTTCATTGATTGAGTAATAACAGAACCTCCCCAAATAATCAAAACACAAAGCAAATTTGGCCACCTCACAAAATGTTAAAAAACAACTGAAAAATTTAGCCACTAATTTATAAAGATAGCACTAACTTCTATTTTAATAGCATTGCACTGACATATTCCAAATATATAAATACATACACCTTCCATAAATAAATAAATACAACACAGTTTACATAGAACACAAAAGAGGAATTCCAGGAACATGAGATTCACTTGCACTTCTTCAGTTTCTAAGTCTGGAAAAGTTATCTGTAAAGATAATAATGTTAAAAGAGCTTCATTAGTACTGTAATGCTGTTTCTTGACTAAAGAACAAAATTGACTGTATACCAGATGTTTAGATTTTAAGAATCAGTTTACTGTTTTCAACTCTGTGTTTTACACACATGCCGAAACGTATCTGTAGAAGATTAAGTGACCTTTCACATTTGATCTGAAACTGTGATGCAGTATAAGCAGATTTGAAGCGTGATGCCTTTTCTATGTTTGGTTTTTCTGTAGGCTCATTTGTAAATGGAGAATTCTTCTGAGAGTCTTCTTGTTTGGTCTGGGTGTTTTGTTCTTTCTTTCTCAATAAATTGCAAAAATGCCATTTAGCTTCAAGGTTGCGGATCGTACCACAGCACTGCTACCCATCTTTTTATCGACTGCCTTTCCTCGGCTTTTTTGTTTCACCAGCAAGATTCTCACCTTGCTGCACATTCTTTCAACTTGGCCATCAATATATAAAGGACAGAATCCTTTCCAGGTCCCGATGCTTACAGCGGCGTTCCACTTACCGCTTCTTTCCATCCTCAGAGGGAAGCTCCATCGGAAATGTTTGAAGTGGCTGCTCCTGGTGTCTCTACTGCTGCTGCATGGAAGCCTTTTTTGAATACTATCGTTTTAGAGTATTTACTGAGCCTGACGTTCAGTAAATTCTTGTCAGTTTGAATCAGTGATGCTCATGTTTCCTTCCCTCGGTGTATCTTTCTCCTTCCCCACCTCAGCCCTTTATTTTTCCCCTTTTTCTTTGAGGTTCTACATTCTAATTTATGTAAATTATTGTTGTTGTCGACGACCATAACCATTAAATATATCTTACTCATTCAATTTAAAATGTACATGTTTATAATATAAAAACATTAACACTCATTATAAATATGTACGTATTTAGCTCTGTGTGTGTATATCTTTTCATCATAGAAAAAGGTAATTTTACTCAAAATTAGTCAGTTATCTTTGTTAAATATTAAGAAAATTTTCAGAATACTGGAATTCAGAAACATACAGCATATGAAGATAAATCTATAAAATATCCACAAAAACACACACTCATCAATATAAAACTGTGAAATTGATGCACATAATATCCGTATGTATGTACATATCAATTATGTGGAATGAAGGCTTGCAGTTCCTTGCTTTTTTTAGTGAGAATTTTAATCTCTAATGATTGAGCCACGTACTTCAACACATTTCTGTAACTTCTGCAAATCTATTGCCTGTTTTTACAAACCTGAACAAAGTCAAAATTGGTCACATAATATAACCCCAAAGGTTCATAAATACATCTGCATTATTTTCCCTTTAGCCAACTTTTAGCTGTATTATTGAATTGGATGGTTTAATTTCTCTTGTAGCTTTTATTTCATAATGATATTTCATAAGGAGAGGCCAGGGTACTAAAACAGAAAACAGAAACTTCATAGGGAGAAAAAAATGCCTTGAGATTTTCTTGGAAGAAAAGACATGCTGGTATTGAAATTATTTTTTGCTTGCTTTTTTTTTACAAGTTTTTTGTTCATTTTTCTGCTAAAGGCCCCGTGAACTATTTATTACAAATGTCTGATTGACCAATATATGTATTGGTTATGGAAATAACATGCCCTTAAAGAAATATACTTACCTAGCAAAACATGTTTTTGTATCAGATCCATGTATCAGGGCTAAAAGAGCTTTGGCAGAATTCATATGCAGACAGGATGGTGATGGTGAATGGATTCATTAAGTGTTAAGATGTGCATATTGTTGAACTAATTTTCTTCAGAAATTTGGATGGGGAAAAATAGAGAAAACTAAAGGTAAGAAAATGTCAATAAATTTAATTTTTAATTCAAAATTATATATATTAAAATATGAAAGTGTTATATAATAATTGAAGAACGTATTTCAGACAACTACAACTATTTGGTCATAAACACAATCTTAATTATACAAGTGAAAGATATTTTAAAAATTCATAACATAATAACTTTCGTGAAGTTAAAAATGTAACTCTAATATATTAACGTAAACTCTTTCTTTGATAAACTAGTTATAGAGAATAAAAATTAATTTAATTGGGCAATCAAAAACTCATATGTCTTAACCATCAATCCCAGCCATTTAAGAATGGGATTTAGTCTTTTTAATGATTTATGTATTGAAATATTTTGAATGGACACCAGAATTCAATGAGCTGTCCTTTTTTTTTTTTTTTTTCTCTGAATTCAGTAACAAAAAGCAGTAAATTCAAACACATTTTATATGCAGGTTCATTTCATATGTTAGTAGGCAATGTTTGTTAACTCACTGATGAAATTGTAGTTGGGTACCACAGATATCATTTGTGCTGTATCTTTATTTGTTCAGTAAAATATACTTATTGAGTTCCTCCTCCTTGCTAGATGTTATCAGTCTAGATGAAACAGTGATCTTTTTAATTGGGAAGTTGGAAAGAGCAAAGTGCAAGCACTACATACATGTATGTGCTGTTCCTTTTGTGCCCCTTCCATTCTGTATTTCTCCATGGTACTGTGGGATCAGACAAACAAATTTGGTTCCCAATTTCTTCCAAGTGTTGGTGGCTAAAGTTACCACCAGCAGTGCTCTGAGTGCTCAGAATGGCACGGCACTGAAAGAGTCAATTTCTGAGACTGTTGGTATGAGGCTGATGGAAAGAAGTGGGCAATCAGGCGTAGAAGTCATTGCTTGGCAGAAACAGAGTGAGGACAGAGGATTCCGACTTCCTCTTTTACCACAGACACTGGTCTTTGAACATCAGAAGACCTTTAATTAAGCTCCGTTCCTCCTGATAGTGGGAGAACTTCCCCACCAGGAGAGTTCCCTGGCTTTCACAAGTAATTTTAATGATTCTGCTTCTAGGTGGATTCCTGAGGAGAAGCCCTGGAAATTATCATACAGCATGGTTGTGTCATAGGGAAAAGTTGCAAATTGTGGCTTATAATGAATTATCTGTAAGTAAATACACATACTTCTGTCAAGAACCCTTTGAAATAATGATTCCAGTTTGAGATTATGTGTTCTGAAATTGGCAATTTCAGTTTCAGGTAAGAAAATTATTTATAATATTGTATTTGTTCATTGAAAATGAATGATAATCCCACCAATCACCCTTCCACCACCCATCCACCCCCCTCCCCTCTCTATGGTTTATCTTACAGGGGTACAAGTGAATCTTTCTAAAAGTAGAATATAAATGTCTTAACACAATAACTAAGAAAATGACATGAAGGTTATGTTAATTAGTTTGATGAAAATATTTCAAATTGTATATGAAAACACCATACTGTACTCCATGATTGCATTAATGTACATAGCTATGATTTAATAAAAAGAAAAGAAAAAAATCCTCAAGAAAATGAATGATAAAAACCAGTTTTTTATAGCCTATAAGGCAAATATCTTATGAAAGACTATTTTTTACTTACTCTTTTGTTGTAGAAAGAATAATTAACATGAGGTCTACCCTCTTAACAAATTGTTATTGTACTATACACCTGTGGTCCCCACCCCCTGGGCTATAGTTAGACGTTCACGGCCTTTTAGGAATGGGCTGCACAGCAGGAGGCAAGCTGTGGCTGAGCAGCTAATCTTCATCTGTATTTACAGCTGCTCCCCATCCCTCCATAGCTGCCTACCTCTGCCTCCTGTCACTTCAGCAGCTGCATTAGATTCTCACAGGAGCATAAGCTCTACTGGGAACTGTGTGTGTGAGAAATCTCAAGAATCTAATTCTCCTACCCCACACCTATTTATGGAAAAACTGCATTTCATGAAACCAGTCCCTGGTGCCAAAAAGGTTGGGGACTGCTGCTATACCATGTTGTTAACTATGGGCACAGCGCTATGCATGACAGAACTCTAGAACTTACTCATCTTGTAGAAATGAAACCTAAATATTGATATTCCTAAAACAGCAACTCCCCCTAACTCCCTCTCTCCAGCCCCTGGAAGCCACCATTCTACTCTCTGCTTCTTTTAGATTGATTATTTTAGATACTTTGTATAAGTGAGTGGAATCATGCAGTATTTCTCTTTCTGTGACTAGCTCATTTTTCTTTATATATATATTTTTAATTTCAGATCAATGTGAGGGTACAAACAACTAGGTTATGATGTTTGTATTTGTTAGGTGGAGTCCTGTTGTGGTTGTGTCCCGCACCCAAGAGGTGAGCCATATACCCTTACATTCTGCCCATTGAATGGGAGCACACCCACCCCCTCCCTCCTCCCCTCTACCCCATCCCCATGCCCCCTCCCCCCTCCCTGCAATTCGATTTGAATTGAGTTTTCTCTTACATGGACTTGTATTTGTCTAGTGGCTTCATTTTAGTATCGAGTACATTGCCTACTTGCTTTTCCATTCTTGTGATACTTTAGACTAGCTTATTTTAATTAGCATAATGTTCTCCAGTTCCATCTATATTGGCCAATAGTAAGATTTCTGGACCACATCATAGTTATTTTTTTTTACAAAATGATTTTTATTATTACTACACTATTTTCCACTCCTAAAAATAGTATATAAAAGTTCTAGTTTCTTCACATTCTCAACAACATTTGATATCTTTTTTTTATATAATAGTCATCCTAACAAGTTTGAAGTGAGCACTCATTGTGGTTTTGGTTTGTATTTACATGATGATTGTAAGAGTGTTTTTTCTTATAATCACTCATTTGTATTTCTTTTTTCGATAAATGTCTGTTCTGTTCTTCTGTATGTAAATCAGATTACTTATATTTTTGCTATTGAGTTGTATGAGTTCTTTGTACTTTTAAATACTTTTTTATTATTTTTGGTTAATTGAGAGTACAAAGAATTAGGTTAAAATGTTTGTTAGGCTCCCCAAAAGGTGTGCCATAGAATTAGGTTACAATGTTTGTTAGGCTTCTCAAAAGGTGTTCCATACCCCCAACATTGTGGCAATTAAGTGGGAGCATACCCGTCCCCCTCTAATGTACCCTCTTCCTGTTTCCTCATTCCCCCAGCTCGCCACCTTGAATTGACTTGAGTTTTTCTCCGTTGTGGGTGTGAATTAGATTGTTAACTGGCTTTATGTTCGTATTGAGTACATTGGATACTTGCTTCTCCAGTCTTGTAATACTTTACTAAGAATAATGTATTTCAACTCCATCCAGGTTAACACAAAAGATGTAAAATCTCCATCTTTTTTTAGTGGCTGAACAGTATTCCATGTTCAGTAACACATACCACAGCTTGTTAATCCATTCCTGGGTTGGTGGGCATTTATGTTGTTTCCACATTTTGACAATTGTAAATTGAGCTGTGATAAACAGTTTAGTGCAAATGATAAAAGAATTTTTTTTCTTCTGGGTGGATGCCTAGTAATGGTATTACAGAATCAAATGGGAGGTTTGAGTTCTTTGAGAATTCTCCATACTTCCTTCCAAAAAGGTTGTATTGGTTTACAGTCCCACCAACAGCGTAAAAGTGTTCCTTTCTCTCCATATCCATGCCGGCATGTGCAGCTTTGAGATTGGGATGTGGGCTATTCATCTGTCTTCATCAGAGAAGGTTCTATTCATGCCTCTTTATTCTTTTCTCAAGAAAATAATTCATTAATCTGAGCTCTCTGTAGATTCTAGTTATCAACACTTTGTCAGATTGATACCCTGAAAATATCTTTTCTCATTCTGAAAGTTGTCTTTTTTCTTTACTTTATACATTTTTGAATGTTAATCCCTTATCAGATACATGGCTTATTTTCTCCCATTTCCCAAAAGAATATTTTCTACCATTCCATACAATGCCTTTTTCTTTGTGTTTTTTGTTTCCTATGTTGTGCAGAACCTTTCTAGTTTGATGTAGTCCCAGTCATCTATTTTTTGCTTTTGCTTTCTATACTTTTGAGGTTATATTCAAGAACAATATAAATGTTTCCCCCTCTTTCTTTTTTTCAGAAGTGTTATAGTCTCTGCTTTTACTTGTAGGTCTTTAGTTTATTTTGACTTGATGTTTGTGTATGGTATAAAATAAGGATCCAAATTCACTGTTTTGCATGTAGATATCCAGTTTTCCAGTTCTATTTTTAAAAGAGACTATCCTTTTCTCATCAAGTACCCATAGCACTTGATAGTTGACTTTATATGCATAGGTTTATTTCTGAGCATTCTCTTCTGATCCATTGTTCTGTATGTCTGTCTTCATGGCAGTACCACACCATTTTAATCACTGTAGCTTTGTAATGTATTCTGAAACTAGAGAGAGTGATGCCTCCAGCTTTATTCTTTTCTCAAGATTACTTTGGTTCCTTGCAGTCTTTAGTAGTTTTATATGATTATTAGGAATATCTTTTTCTATTTCCATGAAAAATGCCTTTGGAATTTTGACAAAGATTGAATGCATTGACCATAGAATGCTATGGATAGTGCGGGCATTTTAACAATATATATATTGAGTATTCTAATCCATAAATATAGATTGTCTTTCCATTTATTTGTATCTTCTTTGGTTTCTTTCACCTAGGTTTTATAGTTTTTCACCTTTGGGTTAAGTTTATTCCTAAGTATTTTATTGTTATTGATGATATAATAAGTAGGATTATTTCTTGATTTATTTTTCAAGTAGTTTATTGTTAGTGTGTAAAAATACAGCTGATTTTTCCATGTTAATTTTGAACCCTACAGCTTTGCTGAATTTATATATTAGTTCTAACAGTTTTTTTTTTTTTTTGTGGAGGGGCTTTAGGGGTTTTTACATGTAAGATAATATCATCTGCAAATGGAGATGATTTTGGAATGTAATTATTTTAATTCCATATAATAAATTATTTGTTTTAACATTATTCTTGATACAAATTAGATGATTTAGATAAATAAGTATATATAGAGGATGTTTTAAAGAGGTTACCTGACTTATACAACTATATTTAAATTAAGGTTTTATGTGATACTTTAGGTATGATAGATACAATTATATATTTTATTAAACCTTAAGTTTTTATAATGCTAGATTACATTGTAAATGATTTACTTACATGGGCATTGTTCTTGTTTTTTTCTTAACACAATTATATTAAATTTTAATGGCATCAATTGCAATATCTAACTGGTATCTGGAAGCTTGTGGAGAGCCCAGAGGTTTTATACAAATTTATATGTGTAAAGCTCTTACTGATATACTTTGCCAGTAGATATTTTACCTTGAGTAGTCAGCTCTGCAAATCCCTTCCCACAAAAGATTAAAAACATCCTCCTATTACATCTAGAGATTTCTTTTTGTTATTCAAAGCCATGAATAAATTTAGGAAAATGTATATGATTTTAATGCCTTAAACCAGAAAGCTTCCTTGATTCCTATTAAAAAATGGAATATTTAATGTTTTCCTTCTTCTGTGGTACTTTTTTTGATATTGTAGCAAAGAACAAAAAAGAATTCTGAGAACATATAAAACAAAAAACTGTGTTTGAAGTATTATAATAAAACAACCCTCTTCCTTTAATGCTAAGTCCCTTTTTAATGAAGATCCTCTGGCAGCTCTTGAATGTATAACTAGTTTATATCATGGGATGAAGCTGTCTGTTCTGATGATTGACATGAGCCCACATTACAATGTGATTCTGAAAATTAGTCCATAGAGGTCCTTTTCAGGTACTTCTCAGACTGAGAGCTGCCCTCCAACTACAGTAGAGCCTTTTTAACCTCACTCATTGGTATTCTAATCTGGAAGTGCTGTCCTGCCTTTTAAATAACTCAGGCATTCAGGCTCGTACCCCCCTTGACACATTACTTAGCCAAAGGATTCAAATGAGATTCAAGAAACATGCAGTACAGCACAAAGGGATTGGAATATGCACAATTAATAATCACACAGTTAATTCATTTTTAATGCAAGGAGGATTTCTGAAATTTCACATTCAGATTTGTAACACAAAGTAATAGCTGTCTACCCTGATTACATTTTCAAAATTCCAAAATATAAGCACTGTTCTTAAGCAATTATTTTTATTTTAAATAGATTCTCCTGAAGGCACAGCTTTAAGTAACATTAAGGTTATGACACAGACTGATAAAATCTGAAGGTGGGATGCCCTTCAACCCAGATATTGTGCACGTAAATAAATAGAGTAAGAACTTTTACAAGAAGGAGGAGAAGGGATGTCTCTGATTAGAAAGGGTTTCGTAGGGTTTGATTATCTTGGGTCAAAATCAGCCAACTTAATTCTACAGTGCAATGATTTGTATCTCATATTATTTTCTCACATTATTTTAGGTAGATATTCTTACATATAACGTTAAAGGTCATGCTGACCATATTTGAGAAGTGTATACGTAGTTCATTGCAATGAGAATGTCAGCTCTAAGGGTCTTAATCTTTTAGAGCTACAACCAGGAAGACAACCAGCTATTGGATCAATAATTAGTTTCTAGATCTTGTCTATACACAGGTAATAAGTAAATTCATTCATTCACCATTTATGGATTGCATGTCTTCTGCATGTGAGATACTGGGGTTGAAGTACTGAACCAAAAAGAGAAAATTCCAACTCATAATACAGAAATTTTAGTACACAAATTAATGAACAAGATAAATTCAAAACATAATAAGTTCTGGGCAGAAAAACAACACGTGGTAAAAGGGTGGTGTGATAGAGGTGTGAGAGAGAGAGAAAGTAGAATAGGAGTGAGAGGACTGAGTGCACCATTAGGTAATATGGGGGAAACATATTGTTCAGAGGAAAAAGCATATCAATACCTCCAGAATCTGGTTTGAAAAGCAGCTTCATGCAGGAATCTGATGCTACCTTCCAAAGATTTCTGCATCCTAGTTCTTAAAAGCATGGACAATCCTTTCAGCATCTGCTCAAGAGTCTTCTGGGCTAATTCAATGTTGGCTGCTATCAAGGAAGAGAAACGGTGCCATTTCTTCTTCTTTTTCTTGTTGTTATTTTCCCCCATTTTCTTCTATTCTTTCATTTATTTTTTCTTATTTTACTTTTATTATTGTGTAATAATTATTACTGGTCATGTGCCAATCTCATGTAAATTATTATGTTTGGCACATGACCTTATCCTGGACCACTAATACCAGTGATCAAACATGGCTAGCTCTCAATCTCCACACCACAGTCAAAGACAAACTAGTTTTATTTGATGTCTTACTTTTACTAGTGTCCTGAAAGGTGAAATCATTCATGCATAGGTAATTGCTCCAGTGATTTTCCTTGATATGAGTGTGTGATTGTAATTTACAAATACCAGTTGGGTAATTGCTGGGAGAGGTTTTAAAAGCAAATGTTTCTAATGCATAGTTGACATATTATATCCCCAACTGATTATATTATTTACACTATTAATGAACCTGATATTTTTTCTTGCATCAAGGGCAACATTAAGTTTGCCTAATGCTTAATAGTGTGACCAATGTATGTTTTTGCCTGGGAGAGGTGAGAAAGGAAGGTTAGCTTACTCCTTGAGATGGTATCCTCTGCAGTGCTAAGCACAACCCATGTGTTGACCTGGTGCACAGAGCTCCAATTAGGTCCCATCGAATGCTTAGAATACAAAAGTTGAGAGACTTTTAGGTATTAAATCTCAATATCATTGCCCTTCCATAGATAAAACTTAGAAGTAAAATACTGATAAATACTTATAACAAGAAGTATACAAAATTACTACATTAAGCATATCTTTCAGATGATTAATGTGTTAAAGAATGTTGCTCTTAGTGAATTACAAGGCAGTACAATAAATTAGAATCCCTTCGGCAGAAGCTTCCCCTCTGTAGGCTGTGTTAGAACTATTGTCAAACAGCAAACTTTACATTCACAAATGTGTCCATTGGCATTTCCTTTGTCAAATATTCACAACTCTATTTTTTAAAGTCCACGTCTTTTGGAAAGGAAATGAGAACAGCAACCCCAAATCATGAAGCAGATGTGAATAACACCCAATGTAATTTTCCCCTTGTCTTTTGGAGAGTAGCAACCCCAGGCCTCTATAGTAAAGAAGAAAAAAGGGAATTCATGTTTCTTCCCCGTGGTAGCTTCATGCTCCTCTCCTCAGTCCCTATAGAACTCCAGCTACAGCTTGGCAGGCAGAGTAGACCGCAAGGCACCTTGCTCCCGAGGCTTTGCCTGCCCATACCTCAAGCACGCTTCTAAAGAGCAGATCATAGAGTGAGACAAAATGGGAGCATCTTTCTACCAAGCTGTGACATCAAGCCTTCAGCTCAAAATAAAGACACAGAGGCAGCCAATAGCTTTAGAAGTCTTTACAACAGCAATTCACCCTCCCTTCTATATATCTTTAAAAGGAAGAACTGAGTTGACTGAAGATGTGTCTCTTTCATGCCAGGTATAAAAAAATGGAAGAAAAAAATTTGGATTTTTCTAGTTTAATCTCTCTTCTATTGGGGAAAAATATCTTGATGGACAAGGCAACTGAACTGTATATATATATGAGGTAAGGATAATTTTAAAAGTGTCGCCTTCCTAATTATCACAGCACACGTAATAATGCATAGGCTCACAAATGAACTGGCATCGCAGGCAGATCAGAAAGAATCCATAGTATCATTAAGTTCAGGTACAGATCTTTATCTAAAGGAGAGCTGCATAGTTAGATACTAAGGAGTTGTTACTACACTCTGCGTGCTGAGGGGGGTCAGTATGGTACAGAAGGCTAACACATTTGAGTAAGAGAATTCAGATTTCTTAACTAGTGGGTGTGATTTTTCTAGTCATTTTTTTTTTTTTAAATCAAACTGTCCATCTTTCTGGCCACGTCTGCCCAGAGCCTATGTATTTGCTACAAAAGAGGACTTTGGGAAAGTTTATGGAATTTTCTTTTCTTTTCCTCTTTAGATTTATAGTTTCATTGCCTCCAAAGACTTTCAGGTATTTTTCTGAAGATAATGAACATCAGCAACAGTCATCCAGAGAAAGGAGAAGAAGATGTAAGAATCACAGCAGAGAGACGTTCGCCGAGGTGCCCGACCGAAGAAACAAATTGTATTTTCTCTGAATTGACCTGCTCACTATTCTTCTCTCATATTTTTAAAATTTATTAATTTGTTCGATATACTTCAAATCTTAAATATTTATATGCCGTGGATTCTTAACTCTGAAACGACAGTATCTTATTAGGACTTTTCCTAGGCAGTTAGGATGAGAGGCTGACTTGTGTTCAAGGCATGAGCGGCACAGCAACATCCTGACAGATCACCCGAATTTCTCTCCAGCATCTCCCTCTGACCTCTTACTGTTGATTTTATGGTTTAAAGCAGTGTTACCAGAAGATTCCTTTTTTTCTGAGAATGATATCAAAGTAATAATTTGTACCTCCATGGTACATAACTAAAATGCCTTAGCTACTTAGCATGTATTCAACAAAATAATAGGGACATTATTTGTGAAAAGAATAGAATTGTACCAATATGACAAACCTCATGGGATCTAACTTTTTTTCCTGTAATGATATAATCTCCAATCATAGATAATACATGGCAATATAAAGTATTTTAACAATATTTTTCCATCTAATTTGTAGTTCATGCCTTCATCTTGATGCTTTGTGCCTGCCAAAGTTTTGAGAGCTATTGTCTCATGGAATTTGACTATTTAGGTTACATTTAATTATTTGTTTGATCTAATGCTAGATAGTTATGAATGTAAATGCACCTAACTGGATATTATCTCCAGATTATCAAGATTTTTTTGCTTAGCAGAAATCACAAGTAATGCCTGTTGCTCACATTTAAAAATCACCTTGATTTGAAGATACTCTTGGGTACAATTTCCATTCGCCCATTTTGGAGAGCTTTTTCATCATAAATACATTTTAAAACACAAAATGAGGTGATTTGGCCCATTTTGCTATGTATATAATTTAACCTTCAAAGGATTATGGTCTATGGAGCAAACAGGTTAATAGGAAGGTTTTAAAAAGACATTTTTTCATCTGATGGGACATAATCGTTCCTGAGGAACTGTTATGGTCCATTGTATAAATCCTTCAAATTCATGGACTATTGGCTCCAAACACAGTAATGGATCCTGTAGAGCACTGAAAATCTATCATGTTAATATAGCTGCTGCATATGCAGAGTATGAAGTTTATTCTTCCATCCTTGCCTTGAGGGATTTGTATGTAATTCTCATATTAATAGGCTTGATTCTTGTACCACAGATTGGATGCTTTGCCAAGCCCTTTACCTGTTAAGTAAAAGAGGATCTTCCCAGGATTTGCACTGAAACCAGTGATAATAACATATGCCTGCAAAATACTGTCATGTTTAACAAAAATATTTGCTTGCTCAGAATTCCCAGAGGAATCACACCACTTCACATTTGTAAAGCAACAAAGAGCTTTTTAAAAGTTGTTAGTTTACAAATCAGCCCCTGAAATCATTCAGTTGTATTCAGTTAAATGTCAAGGTACAGTCCCTTCAAAACTCCTTTCATTGATGTTGGCAAGAATGGTTTTGTTCTGAACATATATGCATATTTCTAATTTTAAAGACTTGTGGGCCTTTTTGGAAAGTGTGAGCGGTTCTGTGTCACAGTTCCTCAATCTCCTTTAATCTTATTTTCCTTCTTTCTTTCCCTCAGAGTTGTAAAAGCCAAGGCTACTGGCAGTGACATTTGATTGGTCACTCAGAATACAGACCTGCGGTGTCACAGAACCCTTGATCCTGAGCTCTGTGTCTGTCCTTAGCTGCACAGAGACCATGGGATGTACAAGCAAGGGTCAAGATTTACTTGTGCTGAAATCTATGAGGGCCCCTTCCAACTAACCTTATTTCTCAGATGGAGGTATAGTGGTTGAAGGAGTATTTCTGCACACTTTTCATCTAGCTAGAAAGAAACAAGGGAGATGAAATAATGTCTATTAGTAGTGATGTTAAATCATTTTCCAGATATTTAGTGTCATCATTAGATTCAGTGTAAAGTCTAACAACTTTTTATTATTATTTTTTGATTTACTGGGTGAGACTTGGTCTGTAAAGGGAAAGAGAGGAATGAATCGGATGTTCAAAGTAGAATGGAAATCAGATGTGAAAGGACAGTCCCCTCTATCCCTGAATGCAGATGTCATTTGGGGCTTGCTTTGCAAAAATCCTGGCATTCCCATAGTGAATTTCTCAAGTTTCTTAAATCAAAATATGGATCGAATGCTTGTTACATGAAAACTAAAGTCTCAGTTTATACATAAAAGTTTATGTCCAAGTTATAAAATATATTTTAAGTCATAGAAAAGTACATCTTGTTCTATAACAATTATATAATTTGTCCTATATGGAATAAGCTAATGGTTGAAATTGATTTTAAATTGCATGAATAGATTTCTTTCCAAGTTTTATTTTTTATTTTTTTATTTTTTTATTAAGTCATATACACATAGATCATGAATACAATTCTGCATATGTGGGGCACAATGTGTTGATTTTTTTAATACAATCTGACATGGTTACATCAAACTCTTTCCAAGTTTTACAAAATAGTTTTATATAGCATACTAAATTTGATCTCAAATATAGAACAATGCTAAAGGCTAAAATGACAATAAAAATCTCAGTTTTAACATTTTAACTAAATTTAACTAAGTTGACTTTGATTACTATTGATGTTAATTTTAACTTTTAAAGTAAGTTTCAACAGCCATCAAAGGACTGAGTATAAAATGTATTAATTGATACAATTTATTTTAGACCTATATGTGAAACCAGAAGCTTTTCAGCCTTCTATTTTTTCCAAATGGTATGGTGATAGCCAAATAAAAGGTATCAGTGAGGAGCATAGTAAAGTTAGTTTGGCATAAAATACATCACTGAGATCAAAAGTCTTCTGTCACACGAAGATATAAAAAGTTTGCCTTGTGGCCCGAGTGTAGAATACCACCCTTCAGCAATTGCCTACTCAGATGAAGGCGTACACATCCATCTGCATCTTTTTATAAGCTCATTTAACTTGAGGTCAGATGGATTTTTAAAAAATGGAAATGGAATAGCATAAATCTTTTATTTGTTATGTACCAGATATTGAATTTTATTTCGATATCTTAGTCGGAATGACCTATACTCGCAAAACAAAATGAATTCAACTTGAGAATACTGCAGATAGATTCTGGTTTATTCTTATTAAACTTACCTTCATGGGTTATTTGACTTCATTATATTCTTCTAGTACACAATTCACGAGACCATACAATTGTATTTATTAATGACACTGATTTAGTAGAGGTAGGATGTTTTCTAGAAAAGCGGTAATTATGCTTTCTTTTTAAACAGAGATAATTTATAAAAATAATTGAGACATACTGTAGTCAATAAAGCATTCTAAATCACCCCTGTACCATGGTTCAAAGATAACATTTTCTACCTATATGTGAAAAATTTCAGAGGAACAACTAAATGAAATACTATTCACCGCCCCCCCCCACATAAAAATGAAATCACATCTTTTGCAGCAATATGGATGGAAGTAGAGAAACCAGTCAGACACAGAAGAATACCACATGTTCTCACTCAGAAGTGGGAGCTAAATAAGGGTACACGTGGAGATAGTGTATGAGATGACAGACAACGGAGACTCAGAAGTGTGAGCGGGTTGGAGGACAGGGATGAGGAGAAATTATACAATGCATACAATGTATGTTATTCAGGTGATCAGTGCTCTAAAACCCTATGTTTGATCACTACATGATTTCTGCATGTAACAAAACTGTACTTGTACCTCATAAATTTATACATGAAAATATGGTGCTTAGAATCTCTTTCACATTAGAAAAAGAGAAACATGTAACATAATAGAAACGGAACTGATCTTTCCGAAGGGAGCAAATGAAGAAAGAAAGAGAAATCAAACAAGTTTTTGTTTCAACAAAGGCAGGAAGGGAGAAAAACATAGAATACAGGAAAGCGTGATAAACTGAAAATATTAAAGCAGAATATACAAATTAGTCCAAAAGCTTTAATAATCTCACAAATTAAAAGTCTGAAACTCTCAGATTTAGAGTTTGAGAATCTAATCTAATAATCTCCATAAAAAGAAAATAATAGACTGGTGATTCAACAATCAAAAGAAGGTTGACATGCAATATTAATCACAGCAAAATAGAAAGCAAAACCAACCCACTAATAGAGTTGAAGAATAACAGAAATAAAAGACCAGCTCATGAGGTACAAAAAAACGTCAAGAATTTGTATGCAACTAATGATGTAGCCGAAAACTAAGAGATAAGTGGATCTAATTACAAAGATAAATTTGACAAATTCAAGACATGACTGACTTGTAAGTCATAAGTAATGAGCCATAGCCACATACATGTGTGCCTGTGTTATGTCCATATCTACATCTCGCTCGCCCGCTCGCTATTTTAATTCTTTTGTAATTATTTCTTTGTAAAGATGGTTTCTCACTATAGTTCCCACCCTGGTCATCAATGCCTGGCCTCAAGTGATCCTCCCGCCTCAGCCTCCCAAAGTGCTGGGAATACAGGCAGGAGTCACTGTGTCTGACTTATTTCTATCCTTTCTAGGACAAAACAGAAATTATGTATTCTGTTCAAACATATGAACATTTACCAAAAAATGACCAACTCCTGTGTCATCAGAATGTGTTGATAATTTTTGAAGAATCCCAAACATACACCTCACATTTTATAACTACAACAATACTTTTTTTCTATAACTAGGAAGATCCTTACTTGAATGGGTGTCATTCTTATATGAAAAAGTTACACAAAGAACCAAAGAAGAAAAATCTACATTTGAGTTCACAGCCAAATATAAGAGAAACCAGAGAAGAAGTTACGAAAAATATAACAAAATGAGGTATAAAAGACAATACATGAGGAATTCTAAATTTCTAAATACTAATAACATCAAATCATAAAATGGAAATAATATATACAAAATAATAATACAGCATTTTATTTTCTTCTTTTGTTATCAAGATTTTGGTTTGTTTTTTTTCTTCCATTTTAAGCTAAATATTACAGCACAAGTAGCATTGTATTTTGAGTTTTATGTTACTTCTCTGACGTTGTTTCTATACTTCGCTAGGAATGTGGGAAACTACTGTGACTCCTCCACTTCACTGAAATTTAGTGCCATGATTGCTCATGTGTTAATATTTCAATTTGTGGCATGTAATACGAGGACAGCATGGAGGACCTATTTAGCTGGACAACTTACTGCACAACCATGGCCATATATGCAAATAAATGGTCAGGAATAAGAAACCTTTATTCAGAATCCACAAAAACCTTATCTTTAGTGTCTAGATAAATTAGAAAATAAAAGTTAAGACCTGACTTATCCAGTTAATTCTCTAACTACTGCCTTTCACTTTGTATGGTTTGGCTTGGATTGCTGTGGGGCAAAATTGATAGTCTATTGCCAGGCAACAGTAAGACAGCTAGTAGCGAAGGCCCTCCCTTCCTATGCGCGATTCCTCCTTCAGATACATGAAATGCAGGGACTCTTCAGACACAGAGCTTGCTCACTTGGCTGGAAGTACATGTCACATGTCCCTTTATTTCTTGCCTCCTCACTCACAGAAGCAGGTAAGACAGTTTTTATCTGGGCATACTGCCAGATCTTTCCATTGCTTCACAATAAGCTGTTTCTAAAACATGGCCCCTTGGCTGGACCCAGAAGCCAACTGCAGGAAGCCCTCCCCCACACAGCACCCATAGAACACCAGGTCCCAACTGCAGGAGGCCCTCCCCCTCAAGGCACCCATAGAATACCAGGTCCCAACTGCAGGAGGCCCTCCCCCTCAAGGCACCCATAGAATACCAGGTCCCAACTGCAGGAGGCTCTCCCCCTCAGGGTACCCATAGAACACCAGCTCCCAACTGCAGGAGGCCCTCCCCCTCAAGGCACCCATAGAGCACCAGCTCCCAACTGCAGGAGGCCCTCCCCCT
>NW_003852485.1:3263655-3290745 GCF_000181295.1 Otolemur garnettii | reverse complement strand
AAGGCACCCATAGAGCACCAGATCCGAACTGCAGGAGGTCCTCCCCTGCAAGGCACCCATAGAGCACCAGCTTCCCAATCCCAACCCTTTCCAGACTAAGTATGGCTGTTGGCCTTGTGAGCCTGATGCTGTGCTCTGAATTGTCTCCAGGATGTCATTTTTCACAGACTGCAAGGAGCTTCGGAGCTGTTACTTATTTGGCAATCAGGTTGTAAGCACATTTTGCCTGTCAAGCATATGTATGATCAAAAAGGTGTGCCCCCTGCTCGTTGACGTTCATGCAGTAAATCTGCTTGCTGGCCTTCGAGCTGATCTCATCAGGAGCAAACCCACGTGGCACTTCCAGACAGTTATACTGAAATTCTAACCCTGCGGGGCGTACGGATTCTTTTGGTGAATTGGGGTATAAACACTGCCTCCACCGATTTAAACAGTTAAGGAGATCTTTGCAAAATGACAGAAATTGCCCAGTTGAAATATTAAAAATGGGGTATGTTCCTTGGCCTGATGTGAATCAGTTTTTGGCTTCTCTTTTCCTGCTTAACATCTGTAATTAAGGGTCCTTACACAGAAAGGAAGTATTGCTGGTTTGTGGGTGGACCTTCTCCAAAATGGAAGCCAGGCGCAAATGTCCCCAGGGGGTGGTGTCTGTGGAACCGCATATTAAAATCCTTGTTGCTTTGTGTGTGACAGCAACGTAGTTAGGCTCGAGCTTTGTTTCCCACAAGAGCCTTCTCTGGGGATGGTGGCTTAGGGTTGACTGCCAGAGAAATTTGCATGCAAGATTTGGAAAGCAGAAGGACAGGGACAACCATTTCTACGCTCTTCATGTCTGTGGCAGCTCACAGTGGGTCTTGCTCTGCTGGCTCACCATGCTGGGCTGGGGCCAGCAGCCAGACTCGTAGCAACTCCGGCTCCCACACAAGCTTCTTTTTCAGCATCTCTGAATCCCGGGGCATCTGAAGAGTGCCGGCTTCTCCTGCCGGTCACCTGCATCAGTGCAGTTGGAGTCAGAGAGAAACACAGATCCCAGCTCCAGTTTGTCCTGACCTTCCTTCACTTCCTGTTCATTGCCCATTCCTTACCTGTCTGCCCTATACCAGATGCAGGAGCAAAAGCCTTCCATACATAACTTAAGCAGCTCTCAAATTGCATAAAATTAACTCCATAACCACCCCCTTATGTCTCCCCATTTCTGGTCAACGTGTCACTTACAGACCACAGTTGAGAGCCTATCACTCAATCTATGCATAACAACTGGAAGGGCAACCATTTTATTCTGTCTCTATTCAATGGATGAACTTGTAGCTTTTTCTCCTTGAGAAGAAGATGGGAGGATTTTAATCCCTTAGTGTTTGTATCCCTCTTGCACTCTTGTGCTTCTGGTTAAGTAGAGAGAGTAACTATCTGTCCCTTGGTGAATAAAATGCCAAACCACACACGACACCCACTTTGCACTCCCTATTAAAATTTTACAGGTCAAAAATCCAAAACCCACTTAATAAAAAATTGTTCTTCATCGTAAGTGACGGGGAAGAACAGGTCGATCTATGGAATAATGGTGTAGTAATTAGAAACTTTGTAGTTGGTAAAGTGTGACTGCTAATCGATGTTTGGCTAATTAATCAATATTTTAATCATTAGACCTTTTAAATGTGTTTTAATGAGCATTTCCTCTAATTCCCCTGATTGCATGGCTTCCAATGCTTCTTTTATCACTGTAAAAGAACACAGCAAGGATTTGTCTGTTCACGAAAGACTTGGTAGAGTAATGCACCTCGTGTACACAGAGATACCCAAGAGTGTCCAGATTTAGGCAATTAAACAAGAAAAGTATAAAGTCACTACATTATTATGGAACATTTGTTTAATGGCTAAAAGTTATGATTTAGAACATAACATTTAAACCACTATAAACTTTCCATTCTCAAAGGGTGTTTGGAAGATTGTGTGTTTTCCCCCTGTTAGGGTGGGGCAGTGCTCGTGATATCTGCTGCCTCCCGTGTCAGAGTCCACACTGGCTCTCAGGCCGCAGCACGACTTCCAAGGGAAGGTACACACATCATTATCCTCCTTTTCCCTGTCTTCTTCCTTATTTTCTCCATTCTTCTTTTTACTTATGCTTTCTCTTTCTTCGTGTTGATCAACAACCCTCATTTACAGTCTTTACATTGCCCAAAGTTCCTTCACAGAGATGAGCACAGTTGACATTGATGAGAATGATATAAATAAAGACAATATGAATTATCCCGTTCCCACTTAATGGGAAAAGAAAAGAGGCTCAGAAAGGTCCAGAGGTGTATCCAAAGGACACACAGTGTCAAAGAGAACCTGGGTCTCCTGAGCATTCATTTTTCATATATTCAATAATCTTATAATTGGCTTGGAAATTTGACTCAAAACAGGAGGTTTTCTAACAAGTTTGTAAGAACAATCTTTCATTTTCCTGTAGTCTTTGTGCTGAAGGTACCATTTCCCAGTAGTATTAGTTCGAAATCTATTACCCCCAAAATAAGGACACAAGTAAAAAAGTATAAAGAAGTAAGTAGTTTTGTCTTAGGAAAATGCCATCAGGACAGTGTGATGGCTCAAACTGGGGACCTGCGAGAATACAAGGTATGGTCTTCCCAAATGACAAGGTACATGGTGTTAGTACATGGCAGTGCCTGGCATGAGCAGAGAGGGGAATCACTGTGGCTGTACAGGTCTCAGAGAGTCTGGAACATTAAATATTAAATGGTGCATCATCCAAAAATAAGATGATAAAATCCTTCCTACGTGAATGTACTTTGAGATATTGTGATTATTTTGGTAGTTCAGGGCACTTGTTAAATCACCACAGTCATTGATGGAAAGCATATTTAATGATTAGCTTTCAAGTGTTATCGCTTTTCTCTAGAATTTTGGGAATGGCACATGGTCACATGTAGAGCCATTCACAGTAGTCACCACATTCCGGTGTTCTTTTCCTTGCAGGTATAGGGTGGGATTAACACCTCCTGTGAAAATAGGTGTGGTTATTGACTTTCTTGGCCTGGAAGTGACATATATCTTATTTGGGTCAAAGGGTTAAAACCACTGGGCAATTTTCTTTCTTCTCTGATCTCTGTTGAAGAGGTAGTAAACGTGAATTCTCTGACTCTCTGCCTGGTTGCATCACTCCAGGAGCACAGAGAGACTGAAGTACAGGGAATATGTGGCGTGAGCCCCAAGTGCATCTCAGATGTACTAAGCATGTTCCAACTGGCAGTGCATTCTCAGAAAGTCATAGGGCATTTGACTTTGACATATACAATGTCTTTCTTTTTCACTTGAAATAGCATTGCTCTCTGCAGTGTCCTAAGAATAATATACTCTTCTCAAGTATTGGTATGACAAAACCAGGGACCTAAATTTTAAGTGTAGATTTAAGCAATCAGTCTCCTTACTTTACTGCAATATCTTATGAGCTCCATTTCAGGTGAGGACCATACTATCCTACTGGACAAATTCCATTCATTCTCCTTTTAACTACAAACTCTGAAGTGTTTTTTTCTGCCTTGCTTCTTATTACCCAAGATTCATTATCATTGCTCAATCTATCACCAGTGTGGAAAATTCATAAAGATGGCTATAAAATGCTTATAGTTATATTAGTTTTTTAAGACACTTTTTGAGTTAGCAATCAACTGCCATTTTAAGGGGAAAAAAAAATCTCTAAGCACATCTTTGTAATAAATTTTCTTTTTTATTACCCGTAAAAAGGCAAAATACTACGTTCAAAAAAGAAAGCCTAAAATTGTTATCTAGTGTTTTTATTTTGATAATTTCAGCCATAATATGTGCATCTTATATAAATTAGTTAGCATTATAGTTTGGCAGTCTTTGTCTGAGTGAGATCCTTTGACATATAAGGGCAAGAATCCTGGAGGTAAGCCATTAAGATCCTGAACCATCAGACAGTAACAGATTTTGGGTTTTAGGGGGTCAAAAATAACCCCACTGTTCCCAACCTGAGATCAGAACCAATTTACAGGGAATGATACAGGAGTCAGACAGTTAGAGATCAAAATGTCAGCTTTATTACTGATAAAAGCAATAGTGAAGGACATAGCTTAGATAAGTCCTAATAGGCTTGCTAAGGCTCCTCTGAATTGAAGTCGCCCCTCCTCCTATTACCACCAAAAAGACAACAAACAATACCTCTGTAGTCCTGCAGTGGTAGGAGCACAGCCTGCTCCACTAACTTTATCACATGGCTGACAGCGGGTGGAAACCCACCTTCTCTGTAGGTCGTCAGATTCCAGAGAGAAAAGCAAAAGGACAGGCTGCAGCAAACGTGTCTGGTTTATACTTGCAAACTAAATAAGCTGCTGCTCCTCTTCTCCTCAGAAAGAGAGCATAAAACGTGCTGAGTGAGACAGAGGATGGCACCCTTGGGCAGCGTTTCCCAACCTCACCATCATCAACATTTTGAACTGGCTAATTCTTTGTTATAGGGGTCTGTCCTGTGCACTCAAGGATCTACTTACTGGATTCCAATGGTACCCCCATCAGTTGTGACAACTGAAATGTAGCCAACTTTTGCCAAATGTCTGGGGTGGAAGTGAAAACAATACCATCACCCCTAGCTGTGAACCCCTGCCTCAGAGCTTTTCTTCACTTAGAAATGTAAAAAGAAAAAAAAAAGAGAGGAAACAAAAAAGCAAGTGTTTTCCATTACTAAAAAGTGGCAATCTAGCAAAATAAACCTCTAGATTTTAAGTTCTCAGACTTCTTTGAAAAGTGGAGCCTAGGCTCAGCGCCTGTGGCTCAAGCGGCTAAGGCGCCAGCCACATACACCTAAGGTGGCAGGTTCAAATCCCCAGCCCGGGCCCACCAAACAACAATGATGGCTGCAACCAAAAAATGGCCCGGTGTTGTGGCGGGCACCTGTAGTCCCAGCTCCTTGGGAGGCTGAGGCAGGAGACTCGCTTGAGCCCAGGAGTTGGAGGTTGCTGTGAGCGTGATGCCACGGCACTCTACCCATGGGGGATAGCTTGAGGCTCCATCTCAAAAAAAAGAAAAGAAAAGAAAAGAAAAGTGGAGCCTAGTGAAGGGCCTTGTAAAATAGCCACAGAACAGTGAATTCTAAGCAATGATGATTCAGGCGTTGTGAGAAGAAGAGTCAATATTACTTATAAAAAAGAAGAAAATTATTACTATGTCTATTACTATTTCAGAAAATGTAAATATTCATATGAGTGTTATTAACATGAATTAACAGGAGATAAAGACAAAAAGAGAAGGTAGAGAGATGAATATGACCAAATTAACCCCAACATTCATACGTTTCCTATAGACACAATATTCTTCTGGATGTTGTAGGGATTATAAACTGTGCCTGTACTGAGTCATGTAAACTGTATCTTCCCTGTCATGAAAAATGTGGGCATTATGACATTTGCCCATAAAAAGTTCAATGTCAGTATCACGCAGTCTGTGATTCAGGGCCAGTCAGTTCTCATCTTTTGTCTTTTGGAACCTTTAACTCCTTCAAGTGAAGAAAGCACTTGCTTTGTTTCTGTCCTCAGTCTGTAAGCCTAAGTCCAAGTAACTACGGAAGCTGTGTAGTAAAATATCAGAATGGAAAAAAAAATCATCAGCACCTGGCCTTGGCTAGAAAAAGTTATGGGATAAGACAAGAAATCTAGAATAAGAGAATCACATGTGCAGTGAGGGGAGTATAGACCAGGGCTTGTCATGGGGCCAGAAACAGGAGTAATTTAAAGATGAAAATGAAACTTTGAATCAGAAAAAAATGGGCAAAAATGAAAACCCAAGTACAGTAGTTAATAGCAATTAGCCATTTTGATGTCATATATTTTTGAAGAATCTGACATTATATACCCCTTTTCCAAAGACATGTATACATATATACACGTGAACACACACACACAATTATTTTCTAGCGTTTCAAATGGAGTTTCATAGATTACTGATCCAGGAGAAGGCAAGGTTGTTGGTCAAAAGTCATAGTACTGGGGAGCCACGCCCACTGCCCACAGACCACAACCATTGCCACGTGAGATAATGTCCTCAAGAAACTATATCATCAAAACAGATTGTGAAAAGAAATATAGATCATTTGGATTTAGAAATCTTTTTGAACAAAAGAATATATTTGACCTCAATTATCTTATGCTTAACTATTTTTATTGATCAAATTCAAGAGCCCTTAATTTACTTTGTCTGTGGATACAGCTTTGATCTAAATCAGGGGTGTCCAATCTGTGGCCCACATGCTGATTTTGTGAGGACTTTTTTTGGGTCAGATGCCATAAAAAGTATGCAAAAGTATTTTTTGCTTATCAGCTTTCTTTAGTGTTTGTGTACTTAATGTGTGGTCCAAGAAAACTCTTCTTCCAATGGGCTACAGGGGAAAAAAAGTGCTGTATGTTTCCTAAATGTCTCCTTTTCCAGTTTATATCACATCACTGAGTCTTCAATTAATTTTAGAATTTCAGTTAGAAAGGAGACTACATTTGCTAGGCATTTAGTAATTTAAGGTTTACATTTATAAAATATTTTTAACACAGATATTTGTAATGTTCTAAAAATCTAAGTTATATACATAAATTTGTTCTAACAGTTTCCCCCATTTCTTTAGATGTTCTGTCTTGGTTCTCTATTTTATTTTTCCTGTTATTGGGATTCATTGAGGGTACAAAGATTTAGTTTACACTGATTGCGTTTGTTAGGTCAAGTCCCTCTTGTAATTGAGTCCCACCCTTAAGAGGTGTGCCAAACACCATGACCCCTCCACTCCTCTCCGGCCTCACCTCTCCCCAATCCCTCCTTACCCTACCTTCCCCTTGTATTAGATCATCTACTACATGCCCACCAACCCAGGAATGGATCCACAAGCTGTGGTAAATGTGTAGCTTGGAGCACTATTCAGCCACGAAAAAAGATGGAGACATTACATTAAATGTATTAACCTGGATGGAGATAAAACACATTCTGCTTGGGAAAGCATCACAAGAATGGAGAAGCAAGAATACAATGTACTAAATTCTAATATGAAGTTAGTAGATGACTTTCTATTTTCTTAAATTCAGTTTAATTTTCTCCAGTTATGCATATGACATGTCCATGATTATATTACTGTTTACCTTATGCCAGTAATTGCATGTATATAATTTTCTATAACAGTATATACATGCAATTACTGGCATACGGTAAACATATATATATATATGTTTTTAACATATATACATGTTTTTAACATTGTACCTCTGGGTTCTTAACTTGGATAATAAATTACTCCTATTATTGCAATATATATATGAAAACTAGGAAGAAGTATTTCCCTAGACCCACACTTGTCCTCCAGCCTCTGCTATCCTAAGTCAGACAGCCCCCTTGATAACCCAGGCTAAGAGCTAATACGTAACAAGTGTCTATTCTGAGCCATGCATCATCCTAAACACTCTATATGCACGATCCCATTTAATTCTCAGGGAACACTCTGAACTAACTACTCGTACTGTTATTACCATTTCTCCAAATAAGTTATCTGAGGCCTAAAAGATTAAATGAGCCTAATCACCATTACTGAAAGTGATAAGAAAAGAGTGCAAACTCAAGCCTTTAATTCTCAACCCTAGACTGATAACATCTCCATTATGCTACCTTTTTGGCAAATAAGAGGTATAATTCTTTAAATTTTTAGTTCTTTTCTTTATAATCATTATTTTTATTTGTTAAAATGTCCATCTGTTCCATATATCTTTTTTTTTTTTTTGTAATTCAGAAACAATGTTAATTTTATTGTCTCTCAAATTGATCAAAGGAGAAACAGTTCAGACTGCAGGGCATAAGTGCATTCTAGGCATATTCCCCAAACAAGGTAGGCTGGCCTTTCTGCTACTTTGCTTTGTTCTAAGTATTTATAAATTTTTGCTTAACTTGTCCATAAAGTCTGTTCCATCTGTTTCTGTATTATTCCTCCTATGGGTCTGAAAGAATTACTGCAATTAGTTTTTAAAAACTTGATACCTTAATTTTTCCCTTCTCTTAAATTTTCTTCTCATACGTCATAAGAGAAAGAAACCTGGTAGAGTGAAGAAAGCCCTTTAAGGAGCTTCAGGAGGCTGAGATTTTATTTCTGACTGTGCTGCTGACCTTTTGTATGCCCTTGGGTTTAACCTCACTGCGCCAGACTTGGTGAAGAGGTGTATGGGCTTCCTTGCTATCCTGCACTCAATGGGCTAGATCCTTCGATGAACCAATTGCTCTTGGAGATTAAGCTAAGCCATTTGGAGGGGCATTAACCCTTTCTGGTCAATGAATTTCTTATGCGCGAGTGGAATATCTTACTAAACAGCACATACTGTCCTTCACTACATAGCCCTTCTCCCCCAATGGCCTAACTTACCCAGAAAGAAAGTGTCACACTCAATCATTAACTGTACAGTACTTGAGAGAAGTGCTGAGCAGTGAGAAAAAAAGGAATAGCAAGTAAATGAAACGACCCTCAACAAGCAGGTGAACAAACCGTAGAAATCAATGACATGAAAATGGACTGCTTTTCTCTCCTCATTGAATTTAGTTGCCTGTTTGTCTCTTTTCCCTTTGGCTGGCTGCTAGTATTCAATAGTGTCATAGAGTAAAAGTGTCATAGAACAGCCCTGCCTAGCCACCACATTGCCGGGAAAGGGTCTATTCATTAAGTTCAAGGATGTTAACTATTGCCCTCTGGATCAAAGATAAATTCCTGCCGGACACCTTCCAAGCTCTCCATTAGCAGGACTCACACCACTTATTTGTTTTACTTTTGAGCCTATCAGTGCCATGCTGGCCAAGCTTTTTCTCTTGAGTTGATTCACACAGTGAGTTCTTCTAAAACCGTCACTGGTCCTTTTTCACTCTCTTCTTTTAGGTTTCCAAGTTTCCTCCTGTCACTTGAAGCACAAGACCTGCCTCCACCAAGGCTTCCCAAAGTCAAATTTTTCAGGAAAATTTCCAAGAAAGCAAGGGTTTGTACGAGAGTAAAAGTGTTTTTCTTTATGGTGGAGATAGGATTCTCCTATTAGATTTGTAAGCTTTGAGTAGCAAGATCCTCTTATAAACTGGTAATTCAGATGTCCAGTCCGTGACCAAGAAACTTGTAGATAGACTAGTAAATTTCCTAACCTAGGAATGCAGCAGAAGTTTCACAGATATTGTGAACATTCTTTTTCAAGTTGGAGGGTAGAATTATCTATATGTATCTATTAATATATTATGCATGAGTTCTTAACACAAAGCAAAAAAGAAAATCTCTCTAAATAAAAGCAAATGAATTAGAAGAGAGGAGTTTTTTTTTTTTTTTTTATCTTAAACAATTTGTTGAAAATCTGGAACTGAGAGCTGAAAGGGATTTGTTTTCTTTTCTTGTTTTCTGTTAAGTAATTCATTTAAAATCTGGACCTGAGAGCTATAGGTGAGGAAGGAACAGATGCTAAACAATACATGATGTACTTGTCATAGTGCTCCCAGGTCATACATGAACTGATATATAGTTGTGTAACCTTGAACAAATTATCTAATATTTTTGAGCTTTAATTTCTTCAATGTGATATAGGGATAATATTATCTAACTCAATGGTGAATTAGAACACAACAAATGAAAACTCATCCAGCACAATTTCTGGCACATGTTATGAATTGTCAAAATGTAAGCGCTGTGCTTTTCTCCATTCTCAATCCTTCTAGTACCCACGCGTTTTACACGGAGAAACTACGTATTATAACTTTCAAATAATGTTTAGAAGGAATTAAATTTAGAAAATAGAATGTAAATGAATATAGAAAAAAATTAAACCTCCATGGGTGATTATATATTTACTTTAAAAGGTGAAAAATTGATGTTTTAATTCAAGAAAAGATATTCTAGCTGATGCCCTGCTAAACCATCTAAGATACAGGATAACTGGAAAATGACTGACCATTCTGAAAACTATAGTTGACTATCACGCTGTTACCAAAATCTGGGCAAAATTTCCATAATATTAAGGCTGATGAAATGATACAGAACCAAACAAATGATCATCTTTTCTTCGTATAAGAAGAAAAAGCAACCGTGCTTTCTTGAAAGTGTCAGGAATACCTTTCATCTCTCTCCTCATACTCTATTTCCCAGTTCAGAAACACAAGGGCAAGGCTAACCAAAACAACTATAAAGATACTGGTTTCCTGGTTTTATTTGTAGCTAGAGGTACGGCAGCCTATATAGTGGTGGCTGTAATATCTACAATAAATGCTAGGAAGAGAAACAAATGGGTGTACAGCTAGAATACTAACATATACTAAGGTTTGTAATTTAACATGGGCTCCACCTGTACGTAATGATGGACAAGAATGTAGGGGTTCACGTCAGGGTGTTATAACCTCCGCTAACTGAATACACTGCAGTTTTGAGGACGGAATGCGTGCACTTCAGAGCACTGACTCCGGCTGGATCTGAGGGAGTAATTATTGTTGTGCTGAAGCCCTTACACCAGTGGCTCATGTTCATGATCCCATGTGTGGCTTGGGGACTCTGATTCGCCCGCCCTGCCTCGCACCTGGATTGCTCCTGACAGGTGCAGTCTAGCTGCCCACAGAACCTCCTCTCCAGCGGGAGGGGTGCACGGTTTGGGGAGAGCTCTTCTCGGTGGTATCTGATAACCTGCAGGCTGCTCGGCTGCTCTGCTCACATCGTAGCTACCAGGCTCCCCTTTCTTCTTCCCCAAGGTCAGCATTTTTGTCCTTATGCATGGCGTTCTCCACTCTGTTGCACACAAAGGTAGTTGCATCAGACATAGCCGTGCAGATTTCTTTCTTTATGGGCCCCTTTCTCTCCTTCCTTTCCTGTGCACAATACCAGAGCCCAGGTCTGTGACCCATTTTCCCTGAAGTAATACCGATGGCCCAGGGGTATAAGTGGCATGCCCTGGTGTTCTCTGCTTGCTCCTCCGATCACGGAGCTCCCATTCTGTGAGTGAGCTTGGCAGCAGTGGTCAGGGAGGGCCTACTATTTTTAGGGCAATTTGGGTGAGATAAAGCTCTCACCATCCAAAGGGAAGCTGAATGGTGGGAAGTGGCTGCTTCCTCTCAGCTGCGCCGCCTGGTGTGGAAGCTCCTACAACACAACGCTGAGCGAGTATGGGGTAGAGGGAGCCATCACCTCCGACTGGGAGCCCTTGGGGAGAGGAGAACCATCCTCTTGGGCACACAAGCCTGGGGTAGAAGTTCTATAACCCAAGGCTAAGCATGGGCAATGAGCAAGTCTTATGTGCCACCATCTCTTCATGTTCCCACTGAGATATAGGAGATTTTCTCGAATATATCAGTCTCTTCTAGGGGAATTTTCAGAAGCTTCTGGTGATTTTTTAAAAATAATTTCATGAGTTAAATTATTATAATACCAAATTTCATAAACTCTCACGAAATAGAAGAGGAGGAAACTCTTCTCATTTTATGAGGTCAATCTTACTCAGATAACTATACAAACTAGCACAAGAAATATACAGCTCAATGTAAATTCCTTATAAATGCACATATGATAATTTTTTTTGTAATACACTACAACACAAAATTCAGCCAAACACAAATAGGATAGGACACGACAACCAAATGGATTTTATGCCAGGAATGCAGGCTGGTTTAACAGCTGAAAATCAGTTAATATAATATACCATATTGATAGAAAATAGGACAAAATCATGTTATCTGTATAATAGTTGCAATTACAGCATTTGACAACATCTAGCACCCTTTCATGATAAAAAATTGTCAAAAATAGAACAGAAGGGAGCATCTTCAATCTCATAAAGGGCGTCACTGAAAAACCCACAGGTTCATTACACTTGGTGAAACATTTTCCCAACAATCACAAAAAAAGATAAAAATGTATACTCTTTTCACTTTTATATTACATTGCATTGGAGGTCCTAGCTAAAGCTAGAAACTTCATTTTTAGGTAAAAAGAGAAAAAATAGAAAAAAATAGAAATCAATTTAGAAATAAAACACATTCAGTAAAGGAAGGAAGAAGTAAAGCTATTTCCATTTGCTTATACAATGAGCTCGTGCATATAAAATCCTAATAAACCTACTAAAACACTATTAGAATGAATAAATGAGTTTAGCAAGATACAAAAACAAGCCTAAAAGTCAATAACATTCTTATACAAAAGCAATTAACATTCTGAAAATTAAATAAAGATAATTCTATTTACAATAGTATCAAAAATAAAATAAGTAGATATAAGATTTACAAAAGAAGAACAGAACTCAGACAACCAGAAAACATTATGGGAAAAATTAAAGATGACACAAATGAATAGAAAGACAACTTATGTTTACATATTGGAGGAATTAATATTGTTAAGATGACAATATACCCCAAGTCATTCTATGGATTCAATGCAATCCTTGTCAGAATCCCAGCTATCTCCCTTGCATAAACTAACAAGCTGATCCTAAAATTGGTAGGATCCTACCTACTGATAAGAGACTCAGTATACACAAAGCAATCTAAAAAAAAAGACCAAAGTTGGGTGTATTCAAATATCTTACTTTAAAACTTAGTTCAAAGCTACAAAAATCCAGTCAGCCCTCTCTGGTACCTGCATAAGGATAGATATACAGATCAACAAAATGGAAGCGAGAGTCTACTAATAAACTCTTATATTTATGGTTACTTGTTTGTTGACAAAGATAATAAGGCAATCCAGTTTCTTAAAGTGCCCTTTCAGCAAATGGTGCTAAGACAACTGGATATCCACAGAAAAAATATTGAAGTCAAGCCTCCATTTTTTTAGCCACATGCAAATATTAACTCAAAATGGATCCTAAGCTTAAAAGTAGAAGTTAAAACTATAAAACTCTAGATATATACCTAATGGAGGAGCTGGAACATATTCTTCTTAGCAAAGTCTCTCAAGAATGAAAGAAAAAGTATCCAATGTACTCAGCTCTACTATGAAACCAATAACCACCCTCACTTCCTTATGAAAGCTGTAACCCAACAGTTTGATGTAAGTATTTCAAATTGTATATAAAACCAGCACATTGTGCCCCATAAATGCGTTAATGCACACAGCTATGATTTAATGAAAAAAAATGGAAAAAAACTATAAAACTCTAAAAAGAAAACACAGTAATAAATTTGGGGGCCTTAGATTAAGTAATGATTTCTTTAACACAATAATAAAAGTACAACTGTCAAAAGAAAACTAAATCAATTACACAAAAATTAAAACTTCTGTTGTATACAACCATCAAGAAAACAAATAAAAAAAAATCCCAAAGAATGAAAGAAAATATTCCAAAGCATTTATCTGATGAAGTTCCTGTATTCTTATTATTTTAGTAATAAAAGGACAACTGTAGTAAATTATGAGAAAAGCATTTGAATAAACATTTTGCTCCAAAGAAGTTATATACACAGCCCGTTAATACATGAAAAGATGCTCAACACCACTAATCATTAGGAACGTCAAATCAAAACCACAAGATAATATCACCTCATACCCACTAGGATGACTATAATCAAAATAGGTTATAAATACTATTGGCAGTGATGTAGAGAAATGTGAACCATAATACTTTAATAGTGAGGATATAAAACACTACAGTAAGTTTGAAAATAGTATGGCATATTTCAAATTCCACTTCAAGTATATCCCAAAGAGAATTAAAAAATATGTCCACACTAAACCTTGTACATGAATATTCACAGAAGCATGATTCAAAATAGCCAAAATGAGGAAACTGCCAGAATGTCCATCAACTGTTAGATGAATAGATGAAGTAAAATATTCCCATGCAATGGGATCTAAAAAGAGGCCTCGTTCTCCCCTCTCTAATAACTGTTGGCTCATTAACAAGAATTAGTTCTTGGCACATAGACATTCCCAGAAAGATAGAATATGTCTTTCTCTTTAAATTCATATACGCTACCCAGAAACTCATGAGTTCCTGGAAATTTTATTAAAATTTTCAACATAAACAAGCAATCATATTCAGACTATAGTTCCTGGTAATGATCTCTATGGATGCGGTCAAAACATGCATTTGCAAGGGAAGAAAGGGGATGAAAAAAATAAGGGAAGCATTTTCTTAAAGATGGATTTTTATTAAAATGCTTATTTTTGTCTTCATTCATTCTCATTGGGTGTTGTAGCACCATCAGTAAATTGTTATTTTTATGAGACTGTTTCACTCAGGAAATTTCTTAATTCATTACATTTTATTAGATCAGCAGTAATGAACCAAAAACAATATCATTTATTTTTATTATGACTGTAGGTTAAATCACAATGATTTATATAGCCAGATTGAAGCAATGACTGTGTAATTACTCTGTTATTGTCAACAATATATTTTTCTTAAATAAGACACTTTAACCACATTTAAAGTCTATAAATATAGAAACTGGTAAGTGGAAATAGTAGACTAGCCACCATTTTATACTAACTGCCACGTGGACCCATTCTGGGTGATGGGTATGGGTGATGTACGGGAACAGGAAAAACATTTGGTATTAACAAAACACCAATGATGGGTCTGCCCCGGGAAGGATCTAATGGTTTTAGAATGTTATTCACAGCATTATATGGGGGCCCTTTCCCTTAAGGAGAAACTGAATATAACCATGCCAGCTATGAGATTGCCTGTGTATTTCTTCTCTTTCCATGGAGACGTCTATTTTCTAAGCTGCTATGATCATTTTCCTTTAATGTCCTACAATTCCAAAAGTTGTTCCTAATGTTGTTAGCAAATGCTCTTTTAGTCCCAACCTCCTGAAGTCACATGTCATTTCAGTTAGTCCTGTATTTAGGGGAAGTGGAGAATGGCTGGATCAACCCCTATATCCTAATCTTCAAACCTCATCAAAACTTATCGAAAACCAATTTAAATGATGAACATTAAGAAGACAACAGATTTTTTTTTTTGCTAGTTCATTTGTTTTGTTTTAGCAATGATATGTTAATATTTTCAGCTACAATGAAAAGATTGCTTTAAAAATACCTGGAGGAAAAACATTTATAAGCTTATCTATTATCTGAAAGGTGGCATCCAAATATTTCTGAAAGCCTAAAAGTTGTCATAACTTACTTAGGAGCAAAAACCGGCCAGAGAAGCTGTGTGTCCATGTCTAGTCCTTACTCTACTTTGTGTGATAGTTCAGCTATTTTGTTGCTGTTCCATTAATGTGTTTGATTACAGAGTGTTGTTCTAGAGCTTACTGTGAGTGTTCCCTAAAAGGTACCAAAGGGGTCATACTACTGGCTAGGATTAAAAAATTAAAACAATAAAACTTTTGTTCTGAAACACAACCGACCTAATGGCTTTGATAAGGGGTTGTGAATTTGATTTGAAAAGGTGAAATGGGGTGTGTAAGGAATTCTTTTCCATGCTGTTCTCCAGGTTACTCTAATTTCTAAATGTGTCATCGGTACACTTTCTAACCTTTACCTCTACCCTGCCCAATTGATTCAAAACCATAACTGGTGTTACGAAGATGGTTACAGATCTTGTCATTGGTATTGAGATGATGTGGGGACAGTTTGAACCTGCCACATCTAGCGGGCGCAGTGGATGGACACCTGAAGGGAACTGAAGAGAAGATCGCAATTTTTTTTTTTCAAAATAATTTTGGAAACACTGGTTATAGAATCAAACGATTCATGAATGTTTTAGATTAGACATTTATCTGGCAACAAAGCTTCTTCAGGTATGAAGAAAGCACATAATCAGGCTGCGTAGCGGATGCCAGATGTCCATCAGGCCCCAGAGTGCCCTGACCTTGCTGTAGTTCTAGTCTGTTTGCACAGTGGACGGTCTTTTCTTATAAAGCCAAGTTATGATCTGGGCTATGAAGAGTTATGTACTTCCTAAAATTTGGTAAGTCCCAGCTATTTCTCTTTATATTTCTCTTTGTTAGCAGTCACCCTTAACAATAAACTAAAGTTTATTAGAATATATTTCATGACAACTAATATAGGGCATTTGAGCAAACAAAAAAAAAACAGCCCCCAAATATTCTAGTCTTTTCTTTCTTTCCTCTTCCTCAATATTTTCTTCACTTTTGTTTATGTGGGTGCAACAATTTCACTTAGATGCAAACAATTTCAATTTATCTCTGACACTGTGGCTACATCAGTTAAAAACTAACAAGTATATACATAGTCACACCAAGTGAACACCAGAACCTGAAGACAAAAGTATCTCATATAGCTATGAACAACATAGATGCCATTTAAAAAAAAAAATACTAAGTGATTTGTAATGTTTCTTTTATTTTCTTGTCATACATTTTATGTAAAAATATAATTCATAAAGGTCTACTCAAAACTTTATTTTCTTGGATATTACTGTGACTGATGGCAACACGGACTTTCTCCCTATCTGTCTCTTATGTTCCTCTCTTTCTCCTTTTCTGCTAAAAGTGGGACCAAAGAAGAAACATCTAGTCTCCTATTGCTTTTCCTGCTTGCTTTATTTTGTATGAGTCTAAGTCAGGACATGTCTTGAGGATTTAAAATCATCAAAACTAGCTAAAAGGCAACATATATCTTCATCTTGTAAATTCAAAGACAGAAAGCCACACCATCTTTTCAGTATTTCATAAGAAACAAAAGGAAAAATAAAGCAGAGCTCTCCCTAAAGAATAGCTATAACAAGATTTTTTTAAATGTTTTTTAGCAAACATTAAATTTATAAGCAATTCTGCATTTAATCAACTACCACAAGTTCATGATGCAAGCATTATAGTTTTATCCAGATACCCTTGAATTTGTTAATCTAATATTACTGTTTGAGTTATAGTTTTTTGTTTTTCCTTTTTTTTTTTTCTTCGTTGGACCATAGTTTATGATCAGTCAGTGTAGGAATTGTTGACAGATGATGACATCATTTGTTGTATTCATTAAGTTTAACAATAAAGACTTAAAAAAATTATTAAGATAGAAAATCCAAATAGAAAAACGCAAGGGAAGTGAAAACATTAGCTTTAGAGCCAGGCCAGAAAAGAAAACTTATAAAAGACCAAGGATCTTGGGGGAAACTGAGAAATACTGGTATAAATTTAAAGTCAGTCTCACTATAAAGAAGGAGCTGGAGCTACTCAGAGAAAAGCCAGTTCCCTTGCTTTCTTGCTCTACATTGTTCTACGCACATGCCCCTCTTTCACTGGGCATCATAGAAACAAGAGAGTCATCCTACACTAAGGACCAGACCTGTGGTCGGGGAGCTCCATCTGCAAACAGAATTTGACCAGGGCAAATATTGATATTAAATCTAAATATAAGATTATTTGGTACTTTAGGGATCTCCCATTATTTTCAACTGAAAATTACTCTTATTGAATTAACAAAGTCTTTCGTGACTTAATACAAGTCTATGATGACTGGAACAGAACATAAAGCCTAATGGGAAGTATTGACAACTCATGAAAAATCTTTAAGAGATTGACAGGCCTAGTGGGAGAGAAAGCAAATTTAAAAGAATTTCAAAACCAAAACCCAGTGGTATTTAAAAATAAGCTGATTAGTGTGAACACAACCACAAAAAGAAAATAGCATACTGTATAAAATATGAATTGTATTTCTTAGAAACGTGTATGCTCACACATGCTCTAATGTGAATAGATAGATAAAATCTCAGAAAGCAAAAAATTCTAAGTGTCATTTACTTATTAAAATATTCAGGACATGAATGATGTGTCAGATAGTTCTTTTTTCATCTGTGAAAGCTAGGCATTTTTTCAAAATGGAAGTGTTCAGTGTGTGTAGAGTGATAGCAAAAAAAAAAAAAAAAAAAAGAAGAAGAAAAAGAGAAGAAAAAGAGAAGAAAAGAAACAAATAATGAAAGGCAAAGGCCAAAAGCTTTCTTCAACTGCATCAGCAGAAAGTGGGGACTTTTAGAAGTTAAAATCCAGTAAGATTTTGGCCCAGTTTCTCTATTTCTTCTTAAAGCCACACTTTTCTTTTATCCTGAGCTTAAAATGAGCTAATGGACAGGACCTCCCATTTTCTTCAATTCCTTGCCTGTGGAATTTGCTGTAGAAGTGCTTTCTCCCACTGAAATCCATCATGGGTTACTGAAGGAAAGAAAACTATCACCTTATTGGCGGTGGAGAAAGAAAACAGCATTTTAGAACCAAGGCAAAGGTCGGCATTTGTTTGTGCTCAGACTTGATGTCCCCGTTCTGCGTGGCTTCCAATCGAACAGTCAGTGGATAGCCCCCCTCACACGCACATACAAAACGACGTATTATTCCTGTTACATTCCAGCCAAGGAGACAGAAGGCACCATTAACCTATTAGAAAAGTCACTGGCCCACCTTGATATGAAAGAAAAACTGTAAAGTCAACATCGAATTGTGTAGGTCTGAAAAGCTCAAAAGTGTTGAGCTCTGGTGGCCTCCTTGTTCCCACCTTGTCATGTGGCAGGAGGGACCAAATTTTCCGTTTCATGGTCGCATCTCTGGATTTAGGAAATGTGCTTCTGAACACATTTTGTAAAAAAAAAAAAAAAAAAAAAATTAAATACTAAACCTTGTTTGTTCTTTGTGCATTCCTGGGAACACAGAGTCCCACCTCTTTAGTGTTGACCAAGCCTCAAATGATCAGGCTTGCAATGATTTCTATCACCTCGTGTGTTACCACTTATTTCTATACACTCTCCAAATTTCAACACATTTGTCATTTTCCTGTACTTGAATATGTAGCAATCTGTGTGGTTTCTGAGCTTTCTAAGTGTTTTTTCTTAAAAACAAAACAAAACAAACAAAATCCCTTATCCTTCCTTTGCTTGGATACTTAGTTCAATATCCAAACTCAGCTTTTCCTTACAAGTCTGGGTTAGGCGTCCTCATTTCACTTCCAGTTTTTTCCAGAATAGCATTAATCACTATTTACTTTCGTCACCTTTTTTAATATTTGTAATATTCTCACTATATTACTGTTTCAATGAAACATTAGAGCTAGGGCCAGGTTCATTTTGTTTACTATCTTGTGCCTGTCACATAATATGTGTTCAATTAAGTTCACTTACTGACTATAATGATGTATCCTGCCACTGAACTAGGCTGAATTTGTAAAAATAGTTTTAATTCTTAGGATTTTCTACCTAGTAGTGGTAGAGTTAAATTTTGTGTAAAAATTTTATTGACAACAAGAATGAATTGATAGTAGGGATAATAATACATAGAACTGGCTGGGTGCCTGTAGCACAGTGGTTACAGCACCAGCCACATACGAGGATGGTGGGTTTGAACAGCCTGGGCCAGCTTAACAACTGCAACCAAAAAATAGCCAGGCATTGTGGCGGGCACCTGTAGTCCCAGCTACTTGGGAGGCTGAAGCAAGAGAATCAATTAATCCCAAGAGTTTGCGGTTGCTGTGAGTTGGGATGCCATAGTAATCTATCAAGGGGCAACATGGTCAGACTCTGTCTCAAAAAAAAAAAAAAATACCAATAACTAACATTTTTTGAATTTTTACCATGAGCAGATAATATGCTAAGAGTTTTCATATATCATTTCATCCAGTCTTTCTGACAGTTCAACAAAGTAGGAATTACATTTCCCAATTTATAAATGAGAAAACTGAGACTCGGGAGTAACTTCTGTAATGGAATAACAGGAAAAATAAAAATGTGAATCCGAATCTATTACGAAAGTTTGTCCTAATCTCACTGTGCAATATAGTTTATTCATATCTAGGGATTAATTTATACCTTCAGTATTTGCTTTATTTCTATCATTATAACTTCATTCTTAAGTTGCGATGTACACAATTATGTGACAGAAAATTAACTATGGAAAGAAAAGGTTGTTTTAAAACACTGTATTTTTTTTTTCTGGTACTCTGTGCTTAGTAGAGCACCTGATAAATAGTCTTAGGTATAGATATATATGCAACTGTTGAGTGTCCCCATTAATAATTTACTTGTTCACATATTTTCAATAAAATGCCCAATTTCCAGCTTCTTATGGTTTCTTACTGTTTCTATGTGATGACCACCATTATCCTGCCTAAGGGTTTGGAACATTCTCATTTTTACCATAAATATTGTTGCTGGAGTTTAATAATAAAAGCAACAACCAACGCCAGGGTAATACTACAATATCTACATTTGTGAGGGAGTCACAATTATTATCAGCATAATATTTCATTTTACCCGTATTGATAAGGAAGCAGAGGCTTATCAAAATGAAGTAATTAATAAATGGCAGAGAAGAGCTAGTAACCCAAGCTCCCTGACTCCAAAGGTGGTGACCTATTAGATCTAGTGGTTCTTTGCTGAGGAAACAGCAGACGTATAATTCCATCTCTGTCTGCTGTTTGTCCCCTTGTGCAGCTCAGGTAATGAGGAAATCTCTTTTTCTTAAATGGAGACATATAGTCTGTTATTTCACAACATCTTCCTATCGGTGAAGTTTTGTGTAAAATTCCTAAATACTGCCAAATCCCTCTCTGTATAACACAGATGTCTTATCTGAAGCTAAATTCGAAGTAACTTTTAATTTAGTTGTTTTAGGAAAGATATTTTAGGCTTTGCTCTGTTTCTTATGCATAATTTCCACACAAATATTATGTAAATAGTTACATAATAGAGTACAGGCCCACTTTTTCTAATTAAAGGTATATTATTTTCAGTAGTTAGCAACAAAGTCTCCCAGTGAATTAATCACAAAGTTTCCTGTGTCTAGGTTCATTGCCATGATTTGGTGGTAGCACTTGATCTGACTTGAGAGAGTTTAGGTAATATGTGATAAATTGCTTAGCAAATTAGAAATTAGGACCTCTGACCTGTAGAATTAGGCTAGGGCGCCTTTAAATTGAAGAGAGGTAGTTTTCGACATGCAATGCTAGAAGCTGAGTACTCAGCCACAGGTATAACTCCTTCCTTACTATTATGTCTGGGAATGCAAGTTGTTTCCTTGATGGCCTGTGTTGCTTGGGGATTAGATACCCAAGCCAAAATACTTTCCCATAGTTGTTCGGGAGACTCTTTTATATTTACAAAAATGTTTCTAGACATTGCCTTCCAGCTAGAGTCGTCACTATTTTAGCAATTTGCCAACCTTCTGAACTCCTTTGAGATTTGGGACATGCCAGAGAAATGCCATGGAGAAAATGTAAAAGCATGTCTGTTTATGAGCATTTTGTTATAATCAAATATGGAAAAGTATTAGACATGTTCTGAGTTGCCATCATATGGCATTACTTGAATGTAATCATAAATATCGAGGCATCAGAAAGTTTTATAGACTTCTGCTTTGAAGTTATTTTATTATTAAAAGTAAAAGTACTATACAACAGCCTGAACAAAGATGTTATGGTTTAAACTATATATTAACAAACATCATTATCAATAATATAGTGCCCAAGATCAGTTCCAAATGTACAGTCTCATAAAACCTGCCCCCCCACATTAGAGATACTCATGATCCTAGATGGAGAAAAGAGATAATTCTCTTAAGAATGAGTGTCAAATGGAACAAACACGGAGCAAGGTGTTGCTATCTCCAGCTCCAGCAAACATTGTTCTCAAAGAACAACAATGCAGAAACATTTGTGGAAATCTGGAAACTAAATAGTCACATCTAGTTTCTTACTTTCTTGAGGTAAGACGATCAGTGGTCCTTGGAGAAAGATGGTTTTACAAACCACCTTGGCTTTTGTGGTTCTGAATTGCTCATCTGTACAGCACTTCTGTTGACTGAGGATCTGTACGTCAGAATGAACGCAGCCATATTCACATTGTAGCAGATATGTGGACACACACTTCAGTCTCAGGGTCAAGGCTCAGCAGATATTTTTATGAAAGGACTATCTCACTTGCCAAAAGTGACACTTGAAAGCTAGTTTTACTTAACTTCTCTGAGTCTCATGAAGATCGCGCAGCAGCAAAAACCCAATTGAAAGCATGAGAAAAAAATAAGTACTTTATCACTCAATGTTTTCATATTGATTTTCTTCTGACGGACTGAATAAATGTTAAATTATATAAAGCGTCAGTTGGGCAGATGTACCAGCCATTAACTTTCATTTTGTTTAGAGAATGATTCATTAAAACCTGCTTTTATGATATTAATCTATTTACTAATAATTATTCTAAGATAGTTTCTATGTATCTAAAAAAGGTGGCAGTCACTGGGATATGCCTCAATTTTCCACTTTTACGAGTTCTTCCTTTAGTTTTTTGAATATAAATACTTAAGTTCTCATCTTTGGCCTGTTGGAAACCTAGTAATTACTTCCCATTGACAAAATAATGTCAGGATTAGGGATCATCTGAGCCTCTAGCTTTCTAGTTACCTGTGGCTCTGATTTTTTGTCACCTTCTCCAGCTAATTTCTCCTCCTGGTGCCCATTCAAAGGTGTAGACATCACGGCCTGTTTGTAATTCCCCAGCCAGGAAGATGAGCTTGTAGGACTCTAGAGTTTCATTCAGTATCTACCCATATTAAATATCTGCCTATATCCTACTACAATGTAATACCAGAAATGACTGGAAACTAAATCCTGGACACCCAGGTTCTTAAAACTCTCTCAGGCTTTCCTGCTATCCTCTGGAGCACGGTTTCCTTTCCACAGGCAGCCCAGACCCCTACACTGCCCCTAAAGATGTGCTCGCTTCCCCTTTTAAACAACCTCATCAAAGACATGAAGCAATCAGTGGCTTCAACAAGCAAGACCTGAGGAAAGATAAGGGAACAGTTCTTTTCTCCATCCAATGCGGTCCCTCACCCGCTGCTTACTCAAACCCTTTCTCTAGGCTTTTTCTTTTCTGTTCCTGGGTAAACACTGGCAGAGATGCCATGACTTTGTAAATCACATTCATATCATAAATATTTTTAGACCAAAAGAAAAATTAGCCTTAGTTCAGAAATGAAAATGCCCCATGCTTTTTAACAGTCAACATTTTGAAGCACATTTTAAATTAAAGCTTCACCCCAGACACAGTGGAGGGTCTACAGAGGACAAAAAGCTTGGAGCGTTATCTCTCTCTTTGGGCCCACATCTTACCCCCTTCTTCTTCTTTCTCCTCCTCCTCCCCCACTATGAACAACTCTGGCCCCTTCAGTGTTGAAGATGAAAAGGATAGAAGAGAGGTGAAGGGAAGCAAACATTGGCTATGACTAAAAAAAAAAAAAACACCCAATAATTTGGAGTGAATTTCATCCAGGAGAGCAGATATTTTAAATTGGAGTCATTTGTTTTCTTTTGTGGTATATTCCTTCCTCCAGAAGTCCTGGAGAGTTCTGACCTATTCCATTTCTTTAATTCAGGCAAAGGATTTGTCTGTCTTACTCTTCTCTCACCAGTCCCCAGTTTCCTGTGGTCCAGCTTACGTGGTCTGGTTCATTCCACATCTCCATCTCGGAGTCTCACCAAGTGCCACTCTGGGAAGAGTCCATTTAAACTGAGCCCAAGCTGTTCCTCTCCCCTTTGTAGTTACTGCTCACCAGTGGGGAGCACTAACCTACCCACATATTTCAGACGCTCCTCAAAGAGCTGCTACCCCTTCCCATATCATCAGAGAATTCAGCCAACCACTGCTCTCACCTTTAGGAAAGTTTTTTCAGCAGGGTTCTGAAACAATAGTTAAGCTCTTTGAAAACTGATACTGAAACGCTTCTCACTTACCCACAAGTGAAAGGAAGGCTTTTCTCTCCTCCATCATGATGGCAGGGTTAAAAAGAATGCACAGCAACGCTCTTGAGAGAGTTACAACCAAGTTACAACTTTATTCTTCCAACTTGCCAACACTCTTTAAAGACTGGAAGTGGAGGTTCAGTTAACAGTGGCAAGATTTGCTCTGAACCCCCCCCCCCCGTTGGAGGCCCTGCTTAAGGACTTAGCATGTCATTTTGAAATGTAGGCATGGGGATGCTACCTATTCGTAAGCCTCAGCCAAAATTAAGACAAATGTTGTTCCGTTTTATCGTCTTGTTACATGAAAAAAACAAGATCTAGTTCTTTTCCTGTGAGGACTTTATAGCCATAATTTGAAATAAAACTTTTCTAGCTGCCACATGGTGGTTCTGCATTGTACTTTAAAAATACTATATTGTACCATAAAGCACTCTTACATTTAACGTGTAAGTGAAATCAATTGGAGTATCACGGTATCTGCCCAGGTCTCTAGTGTACATATAGAAAAAAGTATACTTAGGTGTGGATATTTTCTGAGCTACTTTGATTCTGCTTCTCAGGAAAAGAAGAAAGATCTGCTAGGGTGGAAAATATTCCATCAGCAAGATGGCTGTGGTTCTTGGTGCTCCTCTCTCTAACAAAAGGGGCCTAGATCAGTAGATAAACAACTGTATTTTGACTGTAGCGACTAAGGAATTAAGCTCGAGAGTTCCAAGGAGCAGAATAATTCCTGAGGTGTGCCAAAGCCCAGGAAAGCACCATAGGCAGAGGAATGGGCATCCTGCCTCTGCCATACATCCCATCTGCTCTGCTGGGATCAACCTGGAGTCAGGAGTGCTTGCTTGTTCTTGTGGAGGAAAGGTAAAAAACAGGAGACCTGCAGTGGTACCCACAACCATCACAGATGTCAGCAGTTCTTGCCACAGGAAAGCCTCCAAGTCTTGACAGTCCCTGAATCAGGTTTGGAGAGTTGCTGGCAGTTCAGGCAGCTGCATTGCCCTAGACCCGAGCCCATGCTGTGCAACCTATAATCTCGGGAGCTGAGGATGCTACTGTGCCTGCCATCTTCAAATTAGACCCATTGCTAGAGTGTCTCTTGCCATAAGGGCCAGTAGCACAGCCTCTCTCCATCCCCACATTGTTTTACTATATTCACGTTGCTCCCTGAAGCCCCACAATCTTGGAGCTTAGGTACACCAGGCTGCCTGGAGCCTAAGCACATCAGAATGGCGCAGATTAGATGTCCAACATATGGCTCCTCATTTCAAAGGGTGCAGGTGGACCTTCCCGGTGGAGAAGCTGCCAAATAGCACACTAGCCTGCAGACTCGAACACAGCTCAGCACCAGACCAGTAGCACCGCCCCCACCCTCACTTCAGAGCAGCACCTGCAAGCCTGCTGGCACTCCACACTGACTTGTCCCTCCCTGGCATCTGGCTTTGTGCCCCAGTCCCCAGCAAAACCATATCAGCATAGTCATAATCTCCCACAGCCTGGGCTCCTATGTAATTGCACACATTGATGAAATAACTGCGTAGAGATCATTTTACTGAGTCCATGCAGAACCAAAGCTATTGCTTCATATTCAGCTGTCACTCTGAGACTCATCTGTGGGAAAAAGTTTGTCCAAACAAACACTACTCCATAAAAATTGGAAAAAGCAACTATTTCTCTAGGTGTATGGATAACATTATAGGGATCCAAGAAACATGATACTTCCAAGGGAAAAATAATTCTCTACTAACACACTCCAAAAACAGGATAGTTATGAAGTGTCTGAAAGGAATTAAAAATAATAATCTCCAGGACATTCAGAAAGAAAATAGAGACAATTCAATGAAAGGAGGAAAATTTATGACATGAATAAAAAAATCAAGAGATATATGTTAAAAAAAAAAAAAAAAGAACCGAGTGGGAATCTTGGAGCCAAAAAATTCAATAAATAGAATAAAATACAAAAACAAAAGTCCTAAATCTATACGGAATTACAAAAGACCCTGAATGGACAAAGCAATCCTGAGCAGAAAGAGCACAGCTTGAGGCATTGCATCACCTGATTTTAAAGTCTATTACAAACCTAGGGTAAATAAAACAGCACAGTGCAGACATAAAAACAGATACATAAACCAGGGGGCAGAACAGACAGCTCAGACATAAATTCATGCACCTATAATCAACTGATTTTTGATAAAAATGCTGAGAACATTGGTGTAAAGGCAATCTCTTACAAAATTGTGCTGGGAAAATTGGATAGCCACATACCCAGAAATGAGACTAGACTCCTAATTCTCACGATATACAAAAATCAATAACTTAAGATAGATTAAAGATGTAAATGTAAAATCCAAACCCTGTAAGTACTAGAATAATACCAGAGGAAACATTTGGCTAGGCAAGGATTTGTTAAATAAGACCTCAAAATTACAGTCAACAAAAGCAAAAATGGAAGAATGGTACTAGATCAAACAGAAAAGCTTTTGCACAGCCCAGGAAAAAAATAGCATAATAGACAGCCTACAGAATGGGATAACATATTTGCAAACTGTGTATTTGACAACAGGTTAATTTCCAGCACATGTAAGACATGTAAATTTTGATAACAAAAAGCCCAAATAACCCAGTCTAAAAATGGATAAAACTTTAATAACATTTCTCAAAAGACAATCCAATGGCCAAACAAGTATAGGAAAAAACTGTTCAGTATTAGTAAATCAACAAGAAAACGCAAATCAAAACCACAATGTGATACTACATTAGTTCAAATAGCCATTATCAAAAAGGCAAAGAAAAATATTGGATAGAATGTGAAGAAAGGAATGCTTAGACACTGTTGGTTGGTTTGTAAATTAGCATAGCCACTATGGAGAACTGTGTGAAGATTCCTCAAAATGTTAAAAATATGACTATTATATAATCTAGTAATCTCCCTCCTTGAAATATATCCAAAGAAAATAAAATCAGTATTTGAAAGAGATATCTGTCCTCCTATGTTTCTGGTAACACTATTTACAATAACCAAAAAATGGAATCATCCTGAATGTCCATTGATGCATGAATGTATAAAGAAAATGTATGTATACAGCACAGAATACTATTCAGTCATTAATAAGACAAAAATCCTGTCATTTGTGGCTTCATGGATGAACCCAGAGGACACGATGTCAAATAAAACGAGCCAGATGCAGACCTCACTAATGTGTAGGATCAGAGAAAAAAAAAATGCTACCATAAAAGTGGAGAGTGAAACAGTGGTTACCCAAGACTAGGAAGGGAAGGGAGAGGAAGCATAGAATCAGTGGGTACAAAATTACAATTATGAGATAATTTTAAAATGTTCATGAAAAATAGAATTACAAGATACAAATATAAAAATACAAACTTTATTGCTCAACAAAATTCCATCAGATTCAAGACATTTTTGTAAAGCA
>NW_003852485.1:3246032-3263431 GCF_000181295.1 Otolemur garnettii | reverse complement strand
TCATTGTTGTTTGGCCTGGGCTGGGGATTTGAACCCGCCACCTTAGGTGTACGTGGCTGGCGCCTTAGCCGCTTGAGCCACAGGTGCCGAGCCATTTAAACCATTTCTAAAGAACTGAGCATTCTGGGAATTTAGCCATCCCAATGTTGTCTTTTTTATATGATTTACTGAAGAAAACATCACTTCTCGGCCTTTTGGCTAAGATCCAGATATATTAACTGAAGAAAAATGATGCCCTTTAAAGACTTTTTATGAGTACAAAAGTAAGTCAGAAGGAGCCAATCAGGACCATAAGGTGGATGCCTGATTATTTCTCATCAAAACTCTTGAAAATAAGTGCTTTTTTGATGAGAATGATGAGCAGGAATATTGCCATGAGAGAGAAGGAATTTCTGGTCAAGCTATCCTGGTTGCTTTCCTATTAAAGCTTTTGACAACGTTCTCCAAACACTCTCATAATTAGCAGATATTATTGTTTTTTTGGCTCTTCACAAGTCAACAAGCAAAATGTCTGGAGCATTCCAAGACAAAAAATTACTGTCTTGACCCTTGCTCTCGACTGATGTGCTTTTGCTTTGACTGGGCCACTGCCACTGCTTGGTAGCCATTGGTTTGATTGTGCTTTGTCTTTAGGATCATATGGGAAAGCTGGTCTCATCTCCTGTTACTGTTCTTTGAAGAAATGCTTCACGATCTTGATCCCACTTGTTTAAAATTTCCACTGAAAGGGCTGCTCTTGTCTGTGCTAATCTGGGCACAATGGTTTTGGTACCCAAGGAGTGGAAAGTTTGCCTAACTTTAATTTTACATTAGAATTGTGCAAACAAAACCAGCTGTCTTTGGTGTGTAATATTGCCTCCACTGTGCATCATTGGTCCTCTTCAATTAGGGCACAAATACGACAAATTTTTTCCTCACAAGTTGATATAGTTGATTTGATGCTGTGAGCTTCTTCAGCTCCAAAATAGTCTCATGCTTCGTTAAATGAGCTCTCTATTTGTGAATGGCTGATTTCTTTGGAGCCTTGTCACCAGGAACTTTTCATAAAGCATCAAGGATTTCACCATTTGTCAACCTAAACCTCACCATAAATTTAATGTTTGTTCTTGCTTTAATTTTAGCAGATTCATGTTGCTGTGATAAGATCTTTTTTCAAACTGATGTCTTATTCTTTTTAGTGCCACAAACTAAGTCCTGTTCAGACATATTGCAAGAAGTTAGCATGAGTTATATTTTGGAGCAAAAAAAAAAAAAAAACCATAAAGAAATGATAAATGCATGATGTGATAGACACACTAATTTGATTTTCATTATTTAAAATAGGTCAGACAATTTTTACAAACTTGTCCTAGAAAAGGTCTACATACCTCATTGCTGAATGTCACTATGATCACCTTTGAGGTACTTTCTTTTTTTTTAAGAGACAGTTCTACTTTGTCACCCTCGGTAGAGTGCCAAGGCATCACAGCTCACAGCAACCTCCAGCTCCTAGCCTCCTGAGTAGCTGGGACCACAGGAGCCCACCACAACACTGGCTATTTTTTTTGTTATTGTTGCAGTTTCACTGGGGCCAGTTTAGAACCCACCACCCTCAGTATATGGGGCCAGAACCCTACCCGCTGAGCCACAGGCGCCTCCCACCTTTGAGGTACATTCCTTGAGAAGCTATGCAGGTATGCCAGGGCCAAGTCCACACTTTAGAGAAATTTTGGAACCCTTTTTTTGGAATGGTCATCATATGGGGCCGTTGTCATATGGGGTCTGACAATTATGTTTGTGAACTCTTCCTAGAAAGGGTGCTACATATCCTGTGGCTTAATATCCCCTATGCTCACCAGATGGCCAAGGGCTGTAGTTCAAAGGGGACTGTAATGACATTCAGCTGTGAGGTACCCAGCACTTTTTCTAGGATGAGTTTGTGAACTTAATTGTCTGACTTTGTATATATGGATCAAAATATCACATTGTACTTCATAAATATGGGAAATTACAATGTACCAATTAAATTTTTCTTAGAAAAAAATTCCAAGCTTCAAAGTAAATGTTATAAAAGTGAAATATTAATATGTACAAGTGAAACTCCCTATGAACACCTCCCCCAACCCATTCTCTCCCCTTTTCTGAGAAAATTATTCATCATTGTACTTTATTTGTTGTTTATTGATATATATCTGTAAATATATGTGCACATAGATGATATATATGTTTGTAGTAAATACAAATTTATTTTTTCAAGTATTATGTATTTATATTCCTTGTGCATGCTTATTATTGTGCAATTTGTTTTTTTAAATATTACATTTTTGAGCTTTAATCCAAAGGATACATGACCCATTTGCTTTAGCTTCCAAATAGTATTCCATTATGTGAATAAAAGAAAAACGATGTTTATCCATTTTGCATTAATGTATATTTAAGTTATTTAAAAATTTTGTTTTTATTAACAGGGCATGCATCAAGCATGTATTAAATGTTTCCTTGAACAAATGTGCTACAATTTCCCTTTGGCAGAGGCTAAGAAGTGGAATTGCTGAATCAGCCATGTTTCTAGATAATTCCAATTGGTCTCAAAACTGGCCAACTCAGCACTCTAAACAAGCAGTGTATAAAATGTCTCAATTTCTCCAATTCCTTATCAATACATAAAACATTTTTCCCTGTGATAGTTGTGCTTTTATTACAGTCATTCTGGTTCCATTATGTTATTATCTCTGTATTTATGTGCCTTTTCCTATTAACTAGTGACAATTAAATGTGATAATTGGCAATACAGTGATCCGATTCTCCAGTAGGGGTATTCAATGTTTTATAGGTTTTTAAACCTATTTCTATTATGTAATTTTTATTCTCTTTAATATCACTTGGATTTGATTCTTTGTTTTCTTCTTTCACATCTTTTGTTGAATTGGATTTTCATGGCCCTTTCTGGTTTTATTCATCTGTTTATTTGAAAGCATTACATGGCATTCCTTATAATTTTTCTTAAATTTTAATATACATATCGACTTTAATCTTTCTTAAGAAAGTGGAAGTTACACAGTATTTCTTTTCACCATCTTAGCACACCACAACGTCAATGCATTTTACCAATTGAACATCCACCAGTCCAATCTTATGCTGATATTTCAGAATTTTATTTTCCTTTTAAAGGTACACACAGTATGAAATTTACCAATATTTTATAAATCCTCAGGTTCAATGTTTCTTGTATCTCATGCTTCCCCTTTGATTTTCTTTGTTTTGTATCCTTCTACTTCAATCGCCCTTCTGGGAAAGGTCTCTGAATAAGAAACTCTTGCATGTGCATGATTTCTTTATTTTGTGCTCATTCTTGATTTATATAATTAAATAGGCATGCTGCTTATTATTAAATAACACCATTATTAAATGGGTATGGTAATGTAGCACACACACATAATCCCAGTGAGAGACAACAACAGTCATTGAGCTCATGTGTCTGCACGTCAGGTAGTGTAGGGGGCAATTCTGTCTCATGTGTTCCTTATGTTTCTCATTCCATGTTATAAAAGGGAGGGTGTGGGCATGTTTTCCCCATGAAGATGGCAGGAAAGCATAAAGGCAAGCAAGGTCTCTTAAAACCCAGGCTCAGACATGGCACACTGTCACTTCTAACTTGGTCAGTTGGCCAAAGCAAGTTACATGGCTGTACCTAAAGGCAAGGATCAAGGAAATATACTCCACCTGTTCACTAAGTCAAACTGCAAAGGCGACTGCACAGGACGTGGTTAAAGGAAAAGATGAAAAATGAGGAAAGTGATGACATCTTCTCCAGCTGGCCTCAGTTGTGCTACCCAGTACACAGAAACTATCTCCACCTTGTCGTCCATCATCTATAGCTGACAACACATATCCTGTAGTCTAGTTACTTCTACTTAGATCAACTCTTTTCTCTTCTTGGTGGTCTTTAAGATTTTCTCTTTATCATTGGTGTTCTGGGGACTAATTGCAAAGTTTCTATGTAAATGTGAATTCATTTTATTTATTCTGCTTGGTACTCAGGACGTATTTCCAATGTGATATCTTGTATTTTTTTTTCAATTCTGAAAAATTATCTGTAAGTATGGCTTTTAAAAAATAATAAACTTATGATTCTTTTCAGTTTCATTTAGAACCGTAATTGGGTATAAGTTGGAGTTTATTATTCATATTTCAACTTCTCTTTTATCTCTCAGACTATGTTCCACATAAATACCTTGCAATAGTATTACATTGCTATTTTTTTCAGTTTAAATTAGCTATTGACTTTTCCTCCCAGAGATGATAATTCTCATTTTCAAGACTCTGAGTTGGTTCTTTTTCATATCTACCATCATTTCTCGGACTTTTTGTTTCTTAATTTTCTGTTCCTTTGAAAATAAAACTTCTTTGTTTCATTTCTTGGAGAAATTTAGTCATATTTATATTAAAGAATTTATCATACAATTTTGTAAACATTTCATCTTCTCCAACAGCACTTTTCCAACACTAATGCATGTATGAGTTGCCTGGTGGTTATATTAAAGTATGGCTTTTAATTTCGTAGGTCTGGGCTGAGTCCTGGGAGTCTGTGTGTCTAGGAAGCTCACAGATGATGCTGATGTTTCTAGAATAATATATTAAGTAGTAAGGTTTCATAGTTTTTGATAAAATATTTTTATCAAAATGTAATTTTGATTACATTTTGTAATTTTAACAAATGTAAAAATGTAATTTTAAACATCATTTATCCTTAGATGTCTTTATGTATCTAGAGATGTTTGTTTCAGACTCATTTTGAGTAGAAACTATTTTATTAACTTTTGTAGCAGACCATACCTCTCAAAGGACAGGAGCAGAGAGTTAAGTTTTGAACTCTCTGTAACTATGAGAAATACCTGTGATACAACAGCTCAGTAACACCTCAGTGATAAGGGCATGGGAAGGGATTCAGGGCCCTTAACACGAGAGTATGCGAGACGAGACGAGAACACCAGTGCTTGGCAGTCTCTACACCTGTGATGTAAACAGCCATGAAATCACCTCTATAAATGGCCACGGGACAGGCTACTCTGGATTTTTAGTCTCATTCCTTCAGGGACTTGCTGACTCTAACTCTTTTGCTCCTCCTGCTCTAAGAAAACTGCTAAGATTTGCTCTCCTACTAAGATTGTTTCTCTCCCTCAAAGACTTTCTTTTTCTCTCTCTCTCCTACTAAGATGAATCCCCCACCCCACCCCACCCCACCTTGGCAACAAAGGGGAGTTGATCCTGAGCAAGGTAGTACAGAGGTCCATGTCTGGTCAATTAGGTAGGCCAGGCCAGAAACTTGGCCAGTCTCGCCCTGACAAACTTTGATGGTTTTCTTTCTCAACTCCCTTGTATGCTCCAACTTCCCTCTCTAGTGGCTTTATAGTTGCCTCCACTTCATTTCTTAGGTTCCTGATCCAGAACCAATTTTTTTTTTCTTTCTTTTTGCAGTTTTTGGCCGGGGCTGGGTTTGAACCCGCCACCTCCAGGGCCGGCACCCTACTCCTTGAGCCACAGGCACCACCCCAGAACCAAATTGTTTAATGTTCCTTTCCTGTTTGGTCTGTGGAGACACCGAGAATATATTGGATATATTCAAAGAGGCAAAGAAGAGGTACAGAGTTTTGTTCATTCCTGATTGTGAGACTTTGTGTGTATCCTTCACCTTTCCTGGGAAATAATAACAGTTCCTTCCTTCCTTCCTTCCTTTCTTCCTTCCTTCCTTCTTTACAAATGGAAAGGTGGAGCTTCTGCCTAAGATCCTGACTTGAAGCAATAAATTCATTTCCTGTCTTATTACTTAGAAAGGAATATTTTTAATCTACTTTATTCCCCAGCAGCTGAACTCCTGGGTTCAACAATCCTCTAGCTTCAATTCCACTAACCAATTTGCACTTCTATTCCACGGCCTCCACAGATATGTTTGTCTTCTGTTCAAGCACACATATATATTTTGGTCTTCTCTTTTCAAATTGTAGCTGGTATTATATATTTGGAGAAAAGAAGGCTCGATCAAAGTGTGAACATATAGAGACATCTAAACCAGATAGCTTTTCCTCCATATATATATATATATTTTTTTTTTAGTCAAAGTATAGAGTCTCTATCTTTGGAATGAAATTTAAGCACAAAACTTACAATAATTATTAGTAAGTAGAAGCTGGTTTCATCCTTCTATATATTGTCTTGGCTAATTAAATCTAAAGTTTTATTTTATAAGTGTTTTTCACAGTGAAGTTCCAGTACCATACCCCGTGTGCAAATGCTTCAGAGGTTATTTTTAGAAAGTGTTATAAGGAAATTGCTACATGTAAAAATGAAACTTTTCCGATAACTTAGAAATAAGGGTAATCGGGTATATTTAGTTGGTAACATTTAGGTTGACATCTACACACCCCAGAACTGAACATTAATTCACATATTTTGTGACTGGCTGTGTGTCTATAGTGCATCTGGATAATTTCAGTCTGCAAATCCCTCCACAGTATTAAATTTGTAATTCTGAAAGGGGCCCTTATCTGGTCTTCTGCTTTCTCACAGAGCTGTTTAATAAACTACTTCAGAAAAAATCATTTAGCTAAAGTTTTCTTCCAAAAATATCAAAATGAGTTTCTCCAAGTTCTTCTTGTAACATATTCTCGGGATCTTTGAAGGCTAGTGACAGGGAAGTGGAGTAGAATAGTCAGTCTCACAGCGGGGGCAGGAGATGCCGGCTTGGCCCTAATTCTGCCCCTAACAAGAGATATAATTTTCAGTCGAGTTATTCTGACTCTGTGTACCTCACTGACATCTACAGAAAAACGCCAAGAATTTTATTTGCTCTGACAAATTATTGTGAGTCTGAAATGAGACACCAGACATAAATAACTTTTTAGGGAAGTTAAATGAGAAATGCAGTAATAAGAGGAGCAATGGAGTCAAATTAGCTATGCACATGGCTTCCCTTTGAAGATCCTGGCTAGCCTGGCCCAGTTCAGAAAAGACTGAGAAAATCAGTAAAGAACCGAATTTCTGTGTTGGTCAAATCTAATCCTATATCCAAACGGGAGATGTGAAATGCACTTCCTTTAAGATAAGGTGGCTTTCCCAGAGGCCTCGGACTGAACCTTTTCTTACCTAGCTCCCTCTTGCTGACATTTTTTTTTTTAATGTTAATTTCTTTTTATAACATCCTTCTTATTTTTTGGTTATTGGGTCATAAGCTCAGAATGAATTAGGAAGCGAAAACATATTTCAGCAATTAGCACCCTAAAAATTCAAGCTGCTTTTTGGCAGCATTCTAAAAAGATGATTTCAGCACCTTTCATTCCCAGCTTGTTTGATACTTCACATTCCCCTGTCCTTGGACTTGGCAAGTTTCAGAGTGCTAGAGGCTCATTCTTAGTTTGGTAAGGAAAGTGTGAGCAACTAAAAGATGCTAAATAGAGACATTAGCTACATATGAACTAGATATACTGAGTTAGTGGGGTTTTGTTCCTGGCCTGTTCTCTCTATTTTTAAATGTGATTGTACTCGGTGCTATTCTGAACATTTTAGTTAACTCCCTGCTGTCCACCTACCTATCTTATTATTAGCTGCCTTCTCCAGAAATATTTTTAAAGAACTTAAAAAAGAGATGAAATAAATGTCTTCTAAACTGCTTCTTCCTCTGGCTTCAGAGGAACGAGCAGACTCTTACCTGTTTTTATACTTCATTTCTTAGAGGCAAAAAGAGATTGGGAAATTTCGTCCAACAAGGAAAGTTGCCCATATTTTGTCTCTTTACGTACTGAGACATGAGGCGACAATTATCCATTCAGGAAAAATTAATGTTTAGTGTCCCCCTTGTTAAAAGAAGAATGTCATTTGCATATTAACTAATAAGCATAATTACCCTTAAGTTTTGCTGAAAGGGTAAATAACCATTCCTCCTCCATTTCTCTAATCCACAATCATTTTCCTGTCAGCCAAGTGTATGCTTTGTTTTCTTCTAAGTTGGGTCTAAATAAAAGTTCCCAAAGGGACCACAAACTTAAAGTAAGCCTGAGGGAAGCCTTTAATATCAGGAACTAATTTTATTTACCTGGGCTGCTCAAATTCTTTTTCCTCCTTTCTTCTCTTTGCTTCCTTGCTCTGATAACTGATGTGGCAAAGATTTCTAATTCTAACAGTGCAAGATCCAAAGATGCAAAAGAAAATTAAAATAGGAATCTTCAGACCACAAATTATTTTTTATATATATAGTCAATACAGGTTATCTTAGTGAGACAGACGTGTGCAATTGGTTGGAAAGTGGTAAAAACTTCAAAGTACCAAGGATAAAGTCCCATCTCTTGTTGTTTTTGTTATGGAAAAATTAGTTTATCAGCTGGGAATGTGGGACAAAACACACCTCAAGTTTTAAATTGTTAATTGCCATGTACCCTGCTAGTTCCCATCCCGAGGTTGTCTGAATCAGAACCCTGGCAGGATAGCTCAGTGTGTACTGTCCAAAGCTTCTGCAGGGGATTCTGATCAGGTCCCTGTAGATAAATGCGAGGCCAGATCAGGTGTCCTGCCCACTTGGATGAGTCTATGTTCCTGTGTCTGTGTTTGGACCCCAGCGAGTTGTGACTAAGAAGTAGACAAGAACAATATCATGGATCATGTTTGACATGATATTGTAGATGTCTGAGGGTAATTTAGCTGATGTAGGGAATTCTGAGAGGTGTTCATAAAATGTTCTCCAGCAGATTAAATCTGACAAAGAGCAGCTAATTTTATAACTGGAAGATGGCCCTAGTTATGGGAAGATGAAAACATGTAGCCAAGAAAAATGATTTTTTTTTTCTTATTCTCTAGCTGTCTCAGGTTTATTTACTCAGAGAATCTACTTAGACTTGCTCAGGAGAAATCTGGCTTTTAGGTTTCTTCTTACTTCCTCTCCTTTATTAGTCCAGGAAACAGTTGCAGTAACATTAAGTTGCATCATACTCCTCCCCTTTAATTATAATTTAACCTCTCTAAAATGCTGTTTTCCCCAAATACCAAGTTCATTCCAGTTCCTAGATCTAGAGCATTCTTACAAAGGCTAGAACCTTCTCACCATCCTCATATTTGCCTGCTTTTCTCCTCCTCAGAAGTTTTCCCAACTCTCCAGTCAAAAGTACCTCTTCCACCTTAGTTACTCTATGTCCTAATAGGTCTCTGCCATGTTAGTTCCTCATGGCATTTACTAAGGCCTGAAATCATTTGGTTTATTTATCACTTATTGTTATTTACTGTTTACTCTTACATTATTTCTCTCACAGAACTTGCTTGTAACTTTCTTAAGCCAGTGAGCTTTTCTATTTTTTTTTTGTAATACCTGTTTGGCATGGAGTAGAGTACATAATAAATACTTGTTAGACAAATAATTAAAACTTTACTCCTGGGGCAGTGCCTGTGGCTCAGAGGGATCGGGTGCTGGCCCATATGCCAGAGGTGGTGGGTTCAAACCCAGCCCTGGCCAAAAACTGCAAAACAAAACAAAACAAAACAAAACAAAACTTTACTCCTTCCTTCACAGTGTTCTGTCAAACATTTGTCAAACAAATAAGCATCCTCAAGAGTATGAAATAGATGTCATACACAGTATTTTTGGTATTTTCATGGTGTATCTTCCTAGAGCTTATGTGGATGATAAACTTCATTAAAAATAGAAACTGAAGACTTTACAGAAATAGGCATAATGTAATAGATATCATGGGATGCAATAATATTGTATTGTACATGCAATAATATGACATTAAAGCATGCAAGATAAATATTTATGATACATGTAATTGTACTGCCATTAGCAGTTTATTACTCTTTCAGTGTCCCAATTTATAGAGAGCTCTTTGCTGTCTCAGAAACAACAGTAACAAGATTATAAGTATTATTTGTGTTTCTTTTCCTTGCCAGTAATTGAGAGGCAAGGAAAATTTCCATGGGCAAAGGTGGACAATGAGTTTATGCATTGAAGCCAACAGAAAACAGCCAACACACAGGGATAACTTTGTAGGAACCTTCCATTCTCAGCATATAATTGCTGACTTGTTTTTTTGCTTCTTTTCATCCTACAGTAGACTTACTTCTTCTAGATGTCAAAGAACATGGTCCATACCCCAAGCCTACATAGTTTCACTGGCAGATAAGAATGGAATCTCCTTGTTTGATTTCTGCATGGAAAACAACGAAGGTCTGCCAAGGCCTATGATGGCTCAGTACACATTAGAGATGGATCCCACAGGGGTGAGTTTACATAATGGCCCGTGTTGGGAGCCCACACCTTATCTAACAATCATAGATGGATGAGGGGTTATCTCTAGTGGGATTGGCAAAATCTGTAAGAATACACCTATATTCATTCAAACCATGTCATTGGAAAACATGACATGTTGAAAATATCTTGAAACATAAAACACTAAATATCTATTATATATTTGTATGGTTTCCTTCCTTTGAAGGAAATAATGCCCAGACTTAAGGTAAGCATTAAGCCCTACTTCTGGGTTGTGCTTGTTATTCTGAAGTAATTGTTCATATATCCTTAATGTGCTCAAAACTGAACAATATGAAGTTTATGATTTTTTGACATAAAAACCATTACCAATCATGTTCCAAGTATGAATCTAATTAGCAAGTATATATCCAAGTTACATTTATGGATTCAAAAAAGCATATCTTTTGTCAGGGAATTTATAATCTGATTGGATGAAGATTTCTCATCAGGAAACCCAGAGATCATAAAGCAGTATTTAAAGTGTCAAAAGAGGCTCAGCATCCATAGCTCAGTGGTTAGGGTACCAGACACACACTGAGGCTAGTGGGTTTGAACCCGGCCTGGGCCCACCAAACAACAATGACAATTACACTAAAAAAATAGCTTGGTATTGTGGTGGTGCCTGTAGTCCCAGCTACTTGAGAGGCTGAGGCAAAAGAATTGTGTAAGCCCAAGAACTTGAGGTTGCTGTGAGCTGTGATGCCATAGCACTCCACAGAAGGTGACATTGTGAGACTTTATCTCAAAAAAAAAAAAAAAAAAAAAAGGCCTGGTGCCTGTAGCATAGTGGTTATGGAGTCAGCCACATACACTGAGGCTGGTGGGTTCAAACCCAGCCCGGGCCAGCTAAACAACAGTGATAACTGCAACCAAAAAAAAAACAAAAAAAAAAACCAGCCAGGCATTGTTGGGGGTGCCTTTAGTTCCAGCTGGTTGGGAAGCTGGGGCAGGAGAATGGATTAAGCCCAAGAGTAAGATGTTGCTGTGAGCTGTGATGCTATGGCGCTCTACTGAGGACTCTGTCTCAATAAATAAATAAAGCATCAAAAAAATAGAAACATTAACCTAGAATTCTATATACAGTAAAATATTTCAGAAATGAATAAATGAGAAAAATATTCTCATTTAAATGAAAACTGAGAGAATTCCTTACTAGTTCTCCTCTAATGGAAACACAATGGAAATTCTTCACACCAGAAGAGAAGCAATGCCAAAAGGAAGTTTAGATCATTGGTAATGAAGGAAGAACAACATAAGTGGTCATATCTGGGTAATATAATCAAATTTCTTTTTCTCTTCAGTCTTTAAAATATAATGCTGAAAACAGAAATTAAATATTAGCTGGTGGGATATCCAATGTATGTTTCTATATATATAAGGTAGCACAAGGGACAAAGGCACTTGAATGATGAAATTTTCTACATGCTATTTGAACTGGTAAAATATTGATTGCATGTAGATTATAAAAAGCAATTGAATGAAATTGGATATGATAATATTGTATTGTACATGCAATAAAATGACATAAAAGCATGCAAGATAAATATTTATGATATATATAATTGTAATAGAATAACCAGCCACCAGAATATCCATAAGTTTAGTCAAAGTCACAATAAATAAATTAAAATGGAATACTAAAAAATGTTCAAATAACCTAAAATTGATAGAGAAGGAAAAACAGGTAATACACAGAAAATGAAAAACTAAATTGTAAACCTAAATCCAAACACAATAATTGTGATAAATAATGTCTAAACATAAGGTCTGACAATTAAGTTTATGAGCCCACCATCACGAGTTTATATTAGCAGTAGGAACCACCCAGTAAGATTTCGTAACCATGCTATATGAGTGTCTCACGGTTATGTTTGTGTGGACACGTGGCAGTGTCTTGTTGAGTGGTGTTCATTATGGCTGCGTGCTTTTGTGTACTGTCATGAGAATGTTGAAGCTTGAACTAAAGCAACAAAAAAACATTAAATTTTTGTTAAACATGGCAAGAATGGAAGTGAAATCAGGGACATGTTAGTCCAAGTTTATGGACATAATAATGCAATGAAGAAAATGGCAGTGCACAAATGTATTAAATATTTTTCTGATGAAAGAGAAAGTGTCACTGATGAAGAGAGGTCAGGGTGGACAGTCATGAACAGAACTGACAAAAACATTGCAAAAATTCACTGAATTGTGCATCAAAATTGTTGGTTGACTGTGAGAAGCATAGCAGAACAAGTAAATATTGATAAAGAAACAGCTAGGACAATTTTAACTGAAAATCTTGGTATGAGAAAGGTTTGGCTCTTGCATCATGACAATGCACCAGCTCGTAAGACCCTGTATGTGAAGGAGTTTTTAACCAATAAACAAATAACTATATTGGAACACCCTTCCTACTCATCTGATCTGGTTCCCAATGACTATTTTCTTTACCCAAAGATAAAGGAAATATTGACCTGAAGACATTTTGATGATCTTTACTACATCAAAAGTAATACAACCACAGTTGTGATGACCATTGAGAAAAAGTATTCCCAAATTGCTTCGAAGGCTGGACTAGGTGCTGGCATTGGTGCACAGTTTTCCAAAAGAAGTACTTCAAAGGTAACCATAGTAATATTCAGCAATGAGGTAGGTAGCACTTTTTCTAAGATGAGTTTGTGAAATTATCAGACCTTGCAAGATGGATTTAAAAAAGTATGACCAGATGGATTTAAAAAATGACCTAACTACATGCTTTCTATAAGAGATTCATTCCAAATAAAATTATATCAGTAGGTTAAAATGTAAAAAGACAGAAAAAAATGTGTTATGCAAATACTAATAAAAAAACCCAGAAGTGGTCATATTCACATCAGATAATGTAGATTTCAGAGCAAAGAAAATGACAAAAGATAAAAAAGGAAACATATAATGATAAAATAAAAGGATCAATTTGATACGAAGACACATGGATCCTAAATAAACACAACTGATAGCAGAGCTTCCAAATACATGAAGCAAAAACGAAAGAAGAAGAGAATGCCATAATTGTAGTTGGAGATTTAAGCAGACCTCTTTGAGAAACTGGCAGAAAAAGTATTAAAAAAACTCAGTAAGGATAATAGACCCACTAAACCTCACCTATGACTGATTAGGTAGAATTGACATTCATGGAACAGTTCATCCCAGAATAGTATAAATACACAGTCTTTTCAAGTGTACATGGAAGAAAATCATAATGGTAGACAATGTCCTGGATTATAAACAAATTTTGAAAAATACAAAGCATTATTTCTATTACAAAGCTGTCTTATCATGATGGAATAAGAATGAAGTTAAGAGCAGATGTTTGACAGGAATTTTCCAAACATTTAGAAACCGAACATAGAATTTTATGATTTTTTGAACAAAGATGAACTCTCAAGAGAAATTAGAAGGTATTTTTTAACTGAATGAAAATGAAAACACAACATATCTAAATGTATGGAAAGTGGCTATAGTGATACTTAGAGAGAAATTTTTAGTAATAAATGCTTACATAGTTTTAAAATTTCACAAAACAAGGCCAGGAGTGATGGCTCACGCCTATAATCCCACCACTCTGGGAGGCCAAGGCAGGTGAATTTCCTGAGCTCACAGATTCTAGACCACCCTGAGCCAGAGCAAGACCTGTCTCTAAAAGTTGCCAGGTGTTGTTTGTTCCAGCTACTTGGCAGGCGGAGGCAAGAGAATCTTTGGGGCACAAGAATTTGAGGTTGCTGTGAGCTCTGACTCCACAGCACTCTATCAAGGGTGACAAAGACTGTCTCTAAATAAATAAATAAATAAATAACAAAAGTTTGCTAAACAATGATCTAAACAAGCTTCCACATTAAGAAAGTAGAAAAAGGAAAGTAAGAATGATCCCAAAGCAAGCAGAAGGAAGTGCATAATAAAGATAAAAATAGCAAGCAATGAAATCTAAAGCATAAAAAACAACAGGGAAAATGAATGAAATGTAAAACTGGCCTTTTAAGAGAAAACTCAATTGCTAAACTTGTAGCTTACCTAATAAGAAGCAAAAAGGTGGAAGAAACAAATTATAAATATCAGAAAGGAAATACGGGGTATTACTACAGACCCAGCAGGCAAGTTTAATTGCAGGAAATAGTACAAACTCAAAAACATAGATAGCATAGACCCATTACTTAAGCCACAATCAAAAACCTCCATCAAGATATAACAGATTACCTCAATAGACCTATAACTATTTAAAACTATTCATATTTTAAAATCTTCCCCCCCAAATCTCCAAGACTAGGTGACTTTAATGACAAATATTTAAAGAAAAAAGTAGCAACATTTCTAAACAATCTTTCTCACAAAATACAAGAAAAGAATACATTTCACTTTTGAAACCCCTATGGCCCTGGTCTCAATCACGGCAGGAAGGAACCAGGTGTGAGGCAGCTTAGAAGTATAAGCTTGCAGGAGGTGGGCTAGCCTTGACTGCAGGGTGGCCAGAGCAACCTCCATAGTAGCCTTTTATTGAGATGGTACATGACAGGTGAGGGGAGTCTAATACTCTTAGACTCCCCTCACCTGTGTGGTGACTGTGTGCCTAGGAATCACCACTGGTGGGGGAGGAGCAAGATGGCCCACAGGTACCAGCCTCCAACAGAAGCTCCCCTTCAAGGGAAGTATAAAGTCCAGAAAATACCCAACAAAGTTGAAGATTAGGTGCCCAGCTGAGAGAGAAGAGTGATATCTACAGGACAACTCTGCTAAGGCAAGTTGCAATTCCTAGAAAGCAATCTATGGGTACATAATACATCCCAAGGAAGGGTGTCTGTCCCCTCCCCTAAGTTGTGTTTTTTCTCTTTGTCTGCTCCTGTGAGTTTCCTACAGGCCAGCAGTGAACTGAGGACTTACTGTCTCACCCCACATGTGAGAGCTACAGAAAGAGGGGTCTACTCCTCTAGAGGGACCCTGCTGAGACTCCAAACACCCTCTAGCCAGGCAAAAAAATCAAACTAACATTTTGCTGCCATTTTGAATTCCTAGTCCACTCTTCCCCCCTTGCCTACAGAGACAGTGAGAGGAGACCCAAAAACAGTGTCCCCCGCACCCCTGGGGGACCAAGCACCCTGTCCTGGCCCTGCAGCTAGAGAACTGCTTGAGCTGCGTGTTCCCCGCCGCAGCCCCAGGCAGCCCAGTGAGGTGCACTGAGGACTGTTTGACCCCCGTCCCCACCAGCTGCTGCCGCTTGAACCCACCCCCCAGCATGCAAGGTGGGGGATATGCTGAGGACTGTTTCACCCACACATCCCCTGCCACAGCCCCCTGGCACCTAAGCAGGCACCCCCAGAACTGTTTGACCTGTGAGTCCCCCATGCAGCTGCCTCTGCTTGGTGGGCACCCAAGAGGGGTGGCCCAGGACTGTTTGATCCACGTGTCCCCTGCACAGCTGCTGCCCCCGGCACTGGAGTGCCAAGGACTGTTTGACCCATGCATCCCTAGCCCAGCTGCCGCTGCTTGGCAGCCACCCCTGAACATATGAGTGGGGCGTGCCAAGAACTGTTTGACTCAGGCATTCTCCCAAGCTGCTGCCGGCCTCTGGAACCCAAGCTAGGTGCCCTGAGGGCGGTTTGACCCACATGTTGTTCCCACTGTGGCTGCCGCTGCTTGGTTGCCACCCCCTGGGCACCCAAGTGAGAGCCCAAGGACTTTTTGACCCACGCGTCCCCCGTGTGGCTGCCACCACTCAGCCACCACCCCCGGGCACCTGAGCTAGACATGCAGAGGACTGTTAAGCCATGTGCCCCCCTAGTCTGCTACTGCTTAGCCACTGCCCCCTGGGCACCCAAGAAGGGCGCCCCAGGATTCTTTGACCTGCACATCCCTGGTGCAGCTGCCACTGCTTCACCACCACCCCTGGGCACCCGAGCAGCTGAGGACCGTTTGACCCATTTGGCTGCTACCACTTGGCTGCCACCCCTAGGCATCTGAGCGGGGCATGCTGAGGAATGTTTGATCTGCACATCCCCTGCGTGGCTGCCTCCACTGGGCCACTACCCCCAGCACCTGAGTGGGGTGCCCTAGGACTGATCGACCCATGTGCTCCTGGCACCCCAGGCCCCGAGGCCTGGAGGACAGTCAGTTGAGAAGGAACCACACAGGCATGGTGGTACCTGGAGGTGAAGAGCAACAGCCACAGCAGCTAGAACAGTACGGCTAGAACACCCTTGAGGCTTTTCTGGACAGACACACCCTATCTCTCCTGGCAACCAAAGGAAGCCAGGATTCTTCTCCAGTGGCGGCCACAGGCTGAATGGTTTTGGGATGATCTCTAAATGGTGCAAATTCACCATGAGGTGAAATCAGTGGAAAAACTCTGGTAACCAGAATAACCAGAGTAGATCAAGTCCTCCTTGGAAGGATGGAGCAGAAGCAATTGAAGACCCTATCCACAAACAGATGGTTGAGATGACAGAAATTGAGTTCAGAATCTGGATAGCAAATAAGATTAACAGATTGGATGAAAGGAAGGAATTAAAATTTCAAGAAATAATTCAAAAGATATCTCAAGAAATTATTCAAAAGATGTCTCAAGAATTCAACAATTTCAAAGATAAAATGACCAAAGATTTTGAAACATTGAGGCAAGAGTTTGCAGCCCTCAAAGATCTGAAAAATATGTAGAATCCATTGGTGACAGAATGGAACAGGCAGAAGAAAGGATCTCTGACATTGAAGACAAAACTTCTGAATGAGCCCAAAAGCTCAAAGATGAAAGGAAATGGAAAGCAAAAATGGATCTTTCCCTCAGAGAGCTCTGGGATAATTTGAAGAAAACTAATATTTGCCTTATAGGAATCCCTGAAGATGACTAACTCCTTCACAAAACACAGAGGCTCTTCTTCATAAAATTATGAAAGAGAACTTTCCAGACATGCCAAGAGATTCTGAAATTCAGATAGCAGACAGTTTCAGAACCCCAGCATGACTCAACATGAACAAGACATCCCCCAGGCACATCATAATTAACTTCACTAAAGTTAATATGAAAGAGAAAATTCTGAAAGCAGTTAGATATAAGAAAACCATAATTTACAAGGGGAAGAGTATTAGAATGACTGCAGATCTCTCTGCCAAAAACTTTCAGGCT
>NW_003852485.1:3227075-3241356 GCF_000181295.1 Otolemur garnettii | reverse complement strand
AAGTAAAAAGTAAAACAATTTCAGAAATTAAAATTAAATTAAGGTAGCATTATAGTTAATGGTAAAACATTTTATTCTTTTCCCCTAAAATTAGTAATAAGGCAAGAATATAATCCACATGATTTCTATCCAGAATCAAACTGGAAGTTCTAGGCAGATCACCAAGGCAAACTACTTCTAAAAATAGTAGTAGTAATAGCAAAGTAGCAAAAAGACTGGATAACAAGAAATAAAACTTTTCCTATTCCTCCCCAAACATGATTATCTGTGAAAAATCCCCCAGAAAATCTCTGAAACTTTTCTTAACCTAAAGCGACAGTAATTAAAACAGAGAGGTACTCACAAAAAGACGGAGATATGAGCAATGGATTGGCAGAGTCTAGAAAGAGACCCAAGAAAATATAGTCAGTTGATTTTATACAAAGTTGCAAATATAATTCAATTAAGAAAATACAATTTTTTAAACAAATGATGCCAAAACAATTGCATATTTATATATGGAAAAAAATTTCCACAACTTTGATTTAATGTGTGATCATTATACAAAACTGATTCAAATATATCACTCATCTGAATGTAAAATTATAAAACAATTAGGAGAAAACATAGGAGGAAATCTTAATGATTTGGAATTAGGCAAAAGGTTCTTCAGTATGATCTACAATAGGAAAATTTATATTTCAACTTCACTAAAATCAAAAACTTTTGCTTTGCTAAGTATACTGTTAAGAGAATGAGAAAGTGACTATATTCAGGGAGAACATATGTGAAAATCAAATATATGACAAAAACAATTGTATCCAAATTATAGGAACAATAAAAATATATATTTAGCAGTGAAAAGATGAACAAGTTAATTAAAAATGAGCAAAAGGCTTGAATAGACATTTAAACCAAAGAGAGTAAAGGAAAAGCAAATAAACACAAAAAATATATAAATAGGAAAATCAAACCTCTGAAAAGATATCACCATGCAGCTATTAGCATGATTAATACAAAAAATACAGACAACAGCAAGTGCTGGATGTAGGTCAACTGGGATTTCCATTCATAACTCTTGAGGGTGCAAAACAGTAAAGACCCTTGAGAAAATAGTTTGCCAGTTTCTCATAAAGTTAAACATGTGACTCAGTAATCCTACTCCTGAGTACTTACCAAGAAAACATGTTCAAACAAAAACATGTTCATAGATATTTTAAGTAGCTTTATTTGAAACAGCAACATCTAGAAACAACCCAAATGTTTTTTAGTGGATGAATGAAAAATCAAACTCTGACCCATTCATATGATGGAATACTATCTAAAATTAAAAGTAACAAATTATTGATATCAGTAACAATGTAAATTAATCTCAAAAGTGTCATTCTTAGTGAAAGGAGCCAGCCTTAAATGATTACATCCTATTCGATTCCATATAGTGATGGAAAATGAATCACTGACTGCCAAAAGTTAGGAGTAGAGGAGGGTACCATCCACAAGGAAGTATAAGGGAGTTTTTTTGGATGTCATAATTGTTCTGTATCCTGATTGTGGTGGTTTCATAGATATATGCATGTGTCGAAATTCATAGAACTGTTACCAAAAAACAACTTTATTTAACTCATTCATCCAAAAATACCAAACACTAATGAGGATTTGGAATAACAGAATCTCTCCCATTCACTACTGGTTGGAGTGCAAAATGGTATTGCCACTTTGCAAGACAATTTGACAATTTCTCAAAAAGCTGAACATAATCTTTCCATACAATCCAGTAATTGTGCTCATATATACTGAAATGAATTGAGAACATCCGAAGTCCTGCAAAATCTAGTAATTGTGCTTTTTAATACCCAAATGAATTGAAAACATGTCCACACATAAGCTTTATTCATCAGAAGTTCACAGAAGTTTTATTCATCATTTCCAAAAACTGGAAGCAATGAAGATGTCCTTCATTAAGGATGGATAAACAGTGGGTAATTCACACAAAGGACTATCATTCCATGATAAGAGGAAAGAACTAGCATGCCAGAAAAGGACATGGGGGAAACTTAAATGCATACTGCTAAGTGGAAGCGACCAGTCTTACAAAGCTGTATATTTTATGTTCCAGCAATATGACATTCTGGAAAACCATCAGAACAGTAAAAGGATCCTTGACAGGTGGACACTGGTTATGAAGGGGAGGGATGAGTCAGTGGATTTTAATCCATTTTAAGGATTGTGAAACTACTGTATATCCCACAATGGTGGTTGCAGGGCATTATGCACTTGGGTAAAACCTACAGAAAAGCACAGAGTGAATCCTAATATAAACTAGGAACTTTAATTAATACGAAGGTATTAATTTGGCTTATCAACTGTAACAAATGTACCACACCAGTGAAAGACACTAATAATAGGGGAAACGATGTGTGTACGTGTGTAGGTACATGTCTGCTGGGGGTGGGGAAAAACAAAGGTTAGTGTCTGGAAATTCTCTGTTATTTTACTTAATTTTTGGTACACCTAAAACTGCTTTAAGAAAAGTGAATTTTAGTACATATAATATTAATTTGTTAAAAAGTTAACAACAACAGCAACAACAAAAACCACATAGAAATGATAGCAGTCCAGTTATCCAAAATTAGAAATAGTGAGAAGCCCAGGTGAGAAAAGGCACAAGGCTGAGACAGATGCAAATTTTTGCAAAAGACATCTTGCCACGTTGTACATTTCAGTTTCAATTAGTTGATTAATTCCTCTGTCAACCCATTTTTATGACTGATGGAAAGTAAGAATTCGATTTTTGTTTTATCTGGAAGGAAGGAAATACTATCATGCAATTCTTGTTAATTTTCAAGGAGACTGAAGCAGTAGCTTATTCCGTTATAACAGACTGAGACATTAAACTGTGACTCCGTTTTAGCAACCCCTTTTTTTTAAGTTGCAAACTACTTTTAAATTTCAGCTGCTTCTTGGGAGTTATTGAGATAGCTTGAGATATTTTCAACTACACTTATTACCCTCCACATTTTTATTGGTGATATTTCACAGGTATGACAACATGTCTGCATTAATATATAATAAGCATCTTCTTAAGCAGTGGTCAGTCCTTTTGTGATTTGGCAGAGCTACACTATTATGATAAATTACCTTAAACAAGTTCAACCTGATAACAATGAAAAAGGTTACGTTGTTCTTCAATTATCCTTTTAATCAATCTCCCAGGATAATCATTCTGCCTAAAAATATGTTTCTCAATACTAATTTCATTATCTAGGTGATTCTCATCACTAATCATTAGAGTGCAATTCTCTATATTCTTAACAACTCTTACTTTAACTTAAATGGGTGATTAGACTCAATATGCAGGATATTACCTGCACGGTGGTCTTGATAATACATTCTTCATTGTAACTATCTTTGCTTCATCCTACTAATAGATGTTAAAAAAGAAAAAAGCTCTCTTATTAAAGGCTTCCACAGTAAATCATATATCTAAATGAAGATTATTTCCCACAAAAAAAAGAGATAATAAAAGACTTTTACTCCTTTATGTCAAGAAAACCTTCCTGTAAAACTTTGCTACACTGAATATTGTTGAGCCTTTCAAAGTAAAAAAAGAAACAGCTTTTCAAAATATTGGCAAAGCATGTAGGCATCAAATGTGGTTCTAGACGTGAATTTTCTTTTTTTTAAGTTGTAACTTTAATTATGGAGAGTAGAAAATGGATATAGCTTTCCTGGTTTTGTTTAGTATTCCTCACTAGACTATATTCAAAGTAGGCCTCAATGAAGCATTCCTGATTTTACTGTGTCCTAACACACACCATTTAGTCACAATTAAAAGAACTTGAATGTGAGTATTTGCAAGATACCAAGATACCATTGATAGCAGTTAGAAGGCCTTAAGCAGGAACTCGGAAACACAGAGAAGGGGAGAGACTCCTTAGGGTGAACTGTGCAGCCATTGACCACTGGCTGTTGCCAGGTGGTGCAATGAGAGGGGAAGGACTTTCTCTGTAGATTGGACAGAAATAGTGGCCAGCACAAATAAAGGGCCAATCAACATAGGCCAGTCAGTTAAGGTTTAAAGCCAGCAGGGATTGAAGAACCCAATCAGTGTAAGCCAGCAGGGTTTGAAGAACCCAATCAGTGTTTGCCAGTAGGTTTGGGCAAGCAGATAAGGCATAAAAAAAAAGCCCAAACTCAGAAGAGCTGCAATGTCAAGCGGTTTGGGACCCCTTGTGTTGTATCAGAAGCTTTCATATCTTCTAATAAACCTCTATTGCCTCTGCTTTTCTGTAGTTCGTGTATTCATTCTTCAATTCTCAAGAACCTGTCCAGGAAAAGAAAAATCTGGTATCACTATTAAAGTACACAAGCCCCAAATAACATCTCTTGAATACACCTTGCCCTTTACATTATAATATAGGAAAGATTTGTATACATGTCTCTCACTTAAATAATATTTTTATCTTTTAAATAATGTTATTCTGACATTGCAATCTCTAAGTTGCTTATAACTGTCAATAGACTCTGGGTTTTAAGAAAATGTCATCAGACACGCTTACTAAAATGCAGATTTTAATGTGTTAGCAATTCTAGTCACAGTTCTCAAGGTAAAATGAAGCAGAAGTTAAATCTTGACACTTTCATGTGTTTTTATTGATGCTAGCTAGTAATTTGATTGACTATTATTGTTATTACCTATATTTTAGTTTATGAAAATTATAAGAATACTTCTTCTCAATAGAAAGTATTTTGAAAATTAATCTCGTTTTTTTTTTTTTCACTTGTCAAACATTTTTTAACTTACATATAGTAAAAGTCACTCTTTGTGGCACCCAGTTCGATGGTTTTGACAAATGCATAGGCAGTGTTGTGTGCTCACCACCACAACCACGGGACAGAACAGTGTTATCTTCCCCCAGCTCGCTCTTGCTGCTTTCAAGTTACCAGCCCCCCTTCCTGCCTACCATCTCTGCAGAATTACTTTTAAAAAGCTTAAATTAGTAAAAGCTGAAAGAACCCACAATTGTTCCATGAAATGAATGTTTCCAGTCACTCCAGATTTGTTATTCAAAAGACTGAAGGCTGTATATCTGAAGCTATTATAGAATCAGCACCCTGGGCATACATGGTATGAAGGGAAAGAAAGATGATCTACTCCCACTCATTTGGGTATTAGATCTGATTCTCAGGACACCTGCCCATATCCTCCCTTACTCCCTTACCCCAGCAGTGCAAACACATGCTATTTCCCTTACAACCAGGTCCTGCCCATTTGCTTGCCAATGGCTATAACGGTTTGTAAGAAAAAGAAAAAAAAATATATCCTGCCAATTCCTTGTCACAATGACTTACACCAGTTTAAGCAGCAGACTTCCTAAACCAAGACTTATCACTTCAGGGTTATTTCCATGTGACCTGCGGAGAATACTCATGAATAGGAGGAGAAAGCATGTGGCTTTCTCTGCTGTAGGGCTGAACTCTGCGGTGCGAGACTAGAAGGCAGTCCTGAGTGTTGTGAAGTAATCATTAAGTTACACGCTTGTCATTTCTTGTACATTCACTCAGAACTAATGCACATCACTTTTTCCAATTATAATCATTCCACCATTTAACAAGCACAAAAGGCCTTAGATTCCAATTTGCCACTGATGCCTCACTCTCACTTGCTTATTTCTGGGCATTTTAGTCTTTCTGGGTTGTTCCGGCCTCCAATAATATAGAGCATTCGCCTTCCCTAAAACAAACTTGCAGGCAGAGTGGACAAGAACAGCTGGGCTCACGGTAGAGGGCAGGCCATTTGTACTGCTACGGTGATTTTTCTGTTCTTGCAATGATTTTTTTTGCTGTTGTAAATACATGGGGCTTTTTGGTTTCCTTATTGCTGAAGCTAAACATAAATCACAGAGTGATACGCTATATGTGTTTCTGTGCAGACTTCTCTGCTGGCCATATCAAACCCTCTCTGGTACACGTCTCCATTCATTTAATCTCTCAAATTTGTTTCTGTCTTCACAAGCGCACACACACACAAGTAAGTAATCGCCAGGCTAGAAAAACATCATTGTCTTCATACTTGTTAGATTCGTCTTCCTTCACTGAGTATTAAAATGCCAGAACGAGCTGGGAAACATGCTAGCTTTGGACACGCAGCCTTAAACCTGAACTACATGTAAGAGGAAATTGGTATTTTCATTTGCTGCACATGCTTTAATGATATTAAGCAATCTAATATGGTGCATACGCTGGATTTCAGTAATGCTTCTCTTGAGAATTTCAAGCGGTAATGGCAATTTAAAATGACAGCCTTACATTTATATAGCTCCTTTCATCTCAGAGGTCTTTACACTTTATAAAGTTATATGGAGCAATCATTTCACTTACCCACCGCAGAAATTCTGCCACCTCTAGGGCAACTCGGAGCTTACTTTCAAAATTGACTCAACATTACAGATAATTATGACAAGAGGCAAAAAGCGACACAGTCAATGAAAACCAAATAGGGAAAATAGAAAGATAAAGTCATTTCCAGGAGAAATTTTAGCCAAAAGGTAAGAACAAACAAACAAAAGTTCCCTGGGGTTATTTAATAACCACCGGTGCACAGGACTGTGAACTCCCATGCCAGCCACTAGAGAGCATTTCAGGGATACAAATTTGAGGCTAATTCTCTAAAGGTTGAATTTAGATTAGTGAAAGTAAAAATCGGAAGAAAGTGAGAGTGCTTATACAATTGGGTAAAAGAGTCTCATAGTATTAATAGCTACATAAAAATGTCAGGTTTTCCTACTTGCTTAAAATACCCACAATTTCCTCTACTTCTATATACTTCCAACAATACACAAAGGTTTATGCACACACACACACACACACACACACACACATCTGTCTCTCTTTGGCACCCCAAAACATTAGAAAATTATTTACTGGATATGTTACCTCAAGGGCATTTTTAAAAGCCTCTCAGGACATCTGTGAACACTTTATTTTTTGACCCATTATAATTGTATTTTAAGAATTATATAAGGAAAGCTCTGACAAGTTTACATTTGGATATAGGTAACTGGGCATACACTCAGCATACTCTGAGTCATTTGAGCCTGTGTCCAGTGGAGGACAAACTTGGCTTCAGGTCCATGCTAATGGCATGAGTGAGCATAAACAGCTCCTGAAATAACCCCAAAGCTCATGCCCGCCCCTCTTGATGACTGCTGGTCTGCTGCATCCTCCAGACCTATAAACCAGCCCAATCCCAGCCCTTTTAAGTTATCTAGAAATATTCTGGTTATTACAATCAGGGCTTTTCTAAAATCAGACTTTCAGAGCCCTAAGCACTGCTGAGAGACCAATGCTGTCTTCTTTACCCTCTATACACTTCTTGCAGCTGGTCTATTCTACATTAGGCATCATTAAAATACTTACGTAAAAGTGGATTCATTTGTGTTTTTAATTTCTAGATAAATCAAGCATTCTCAAGGATAGGGTGAGATTTGAAACAGTCATAAACATAGAAATAACGGCTAGGTAAAGAGTTGCCTTTTAATAAGTTCATTATATAAAGAGTATTTTTTATTTAAACATAACTGAATTACTTTAGAAAATTACAAAAGGGAGGTTGAGGAAAATCTAGAAAAGACAAGAAAATAGCAGAAAGAAGAAAACATAGCTCTAATACCTTAGAGGACAGATTCTTCCTTTCACCCATTGCTTGAATTCACATGTATCTTCCCAACTTAAAAAAAAAAAAAATACATGATCATATCCAGAGATATGTAATCAATGTTTAACATCAAACTCCCTAACAAAACAAATAAAATAAGGCCCTAATTTGTAGCATTTACCAATTTCTGTAGTGTAAATACTCGCAGCACGGCTGATTTCAAGTTACCCTGTAAAGTCACTGAGGAGATGAGAAGAAATGCACACAATGAACGGTCCTGTGTGTGGAGCTGAGTGGGCTCCAGTGTACCACTGAACCTCCATAGTTTTGGAAGCCTTTCATCCAACAGTATTTTGACAGCATCTTTTCCTGTCTACAAATGTCTTCTTTGAAATCTCATTTTAAGCCCACGTTATATTCTATTTTATGGATATATTATAACACCTCTGATAAGTTTTTATCCAGTTTGTGATTCTCTTTTTAATATAATGATTGATATCATGCAACTTAATTATTATGCCCATTCTTATTTTCAAAGAGATATTTGTTAGCTATTTTTTACCAACTAGGTAAGATAGGTGAGGGGAGAGAAATTATATCTCTGCTTGGCTTACAGTGAGGCTAAAAACCAGCTAAGAAAGCTACGAGGACCCAGAAAACTTCAGTGACAGAAATAGGCTGGATGGGAATTCTAGCAAAATGAAGCACTCATATTCCACCACAGAGGAAATATAGGCCCTATATTGCCAGATATTTTTATTGTTGAAAGGAAACCTCTCAGATACAGTAGAATTACAACACCTTTCTGGATCAAATATATCCTCCAAGTAGGTCTTCTGCTGATAAAGTGAGCACCAGTCATATCCCCTACATTGGAGTTCAAAGCATCTTCACTCCCTGTATTTAATTCTTGTAAGAATTCAATTTTGTCTCAGCAGTATATATTTATTCTTCAACAATTTATGAAATATTTGTTAGAGCAAAGACCCACATGGTATTCCTAAGGTCACAGTTGCTTTTTTTAAATTTTTAAAATGTTTTAATTTGAGAGACAGAATCGTGCTCTGTCACTCAGGCTAGAGTAGAGTGGTGTGAACATCACTCTCAGACCTGGAATTCCTAAGCTCAAGCAACCTCCCTACCTCAGCCTTCTGCACACACCATCATGCCTGGTGAATTTCTTAATTTTTTCTAGAGACAGGGGTCTCACTATGTAGCCCAGGCTTGTCTCGAACTCCTGACCTCAAGTGGTCCTGCAGTCTTGACCTCTTAAAGTACTGAGATTCCAGGTGTGAACCAATGTACCTGACCCTCACATCACATGCTGTGGACAAATTAGCAAGTGCTGAAACTCCTTCAGTACTGATGCATGGCTCTTTATCTTTAAGTGACACCACAGTGTCAGTGGAGCCACTGGGTGTCATCTATCCTCTAATGTGACTTTTTATGTATCTTTGAGTTGCCAGATATGTAATACCCAGCTGTCAAGAATCCGAGAGGCTGGACACTGTGGCTCATGTCTCATGCCTATAATCTTAGCACTCTGGAAGGCCAAGGCAGGTGGATTGCTTGGGCTAAGGAACTCCAGACTAGCCTAAGCAAGAGCAAGACCCCATCTCTCTTAAAAATAGAAAAACTAGCCAGGTATGTTGGTGTACAAGCTATGATGATGTCACAACACTCTATCCAGGACAATGCAATGAAATTCTATCTCAAAAAAAAAAAATTTCAAGAAATGCCAATCTATCTAGTTAAAAGAAAACATGGCTTATGGGCATGTAACTTTTTTTTTTTTTTTTTTTTTGGACAGAGCCTCTCCAGCTGTCCCCCTGGGTAGAGTGCCGTGGCATTACAGCTCACAGCAACCTCCAGCTCCTGGGCTCAAGCGTGTCTCCTGCCTCTGCCTCCCAAGTAGCTGGGACCACAGGCGCCCGCCACAACGCCCGGCTATTTTTTTTTTTTTGGTTGCAGCCGTCATTGTTGTTTGGTGGGTCCGGGCTGGGGATTCGAACCCGCCACCTTAGGTGTACATGGCTGGCGCCTTAGCCGGTTGAGCTATAGGTGCTGAGCCTGGACATGTAACTTTTAATGAGATTTTACTTCTAGGTTTCCCAACACAGGAAGGAGAGTACTATTATGCTGAGAGGGGACCAAGAAACCTACTTGCTGTCTGCTTGATCAAACTTTTCTTACAGCTCAATATACAACTCTTGGAATAGAAAACCATCCTTTAGCTTTATTTGCACAGAAAATTGAAATGCATAGCATGCTCCATACTCTTTTGGATACAATACGACAAGTTCTGCCTGTAGGCAATTTTCTTCTTCTTCTCCTTCTCCTCTTCCTTCTTCTTTTATAAACAGAACACTAGTAATATCAGAACAGAGACCCTTTCAGACTTCAGAAACATCCATCCTTTCCCCTACTTTAATGCCAAAATGTACAAAGCATTTTTCCAGTTGTGTAGTAACTGCTTTACTTTAAAACTTCTGTTATCAACTATCATTCATAGTAAATGACAAATTTCAGCACTTATTTCTCAAGGCGGACTATTTCAAATTTGGGGCAAAAAGCTAAATTTTAATCTTATCATACTAATTTCTTCTCAGGGTTTGTCCGTTTTGGAAAAACAAAAACTTTTGCAATAGGTACAAATTTATAGAGAGTCCAGTGAGGCCCTGGGTTTTAGCCATCATGAGACGTGAGTTCTTCCTGACTCTATTACCCACTAGTTACAAACTTTAGAGATTTAAGTTTCTTGCTCTATAAGATGGAATGCAAGTGCTCACTAACTTATAATGGTTCTACTTGTGATTTTTCAAATTCATTGTGGTGCAAAGTGATAATCATTCAATGGAAACTGTACTTCAATTACCCATACAGCCATTTTGTTTTCCACTCCGTGTACAACATTCAGTGAACTACGTGAGATATTCAGCACTTTTTGGTTAACTAGGTTTTGTGTTAGAGGATTTTGTCCAATTGTAGGCTAGTGGAAGTGATCATAATACATGTAGGGTAGTTAGGTTAAGCTGTGATGTTCTGTAGGTTAGGTGTAGTGAATGTATTTTTGACTTGTAGTATCTTTAACTTATGATGGACATACCAGGATGTATCTCTGTCATAAAATCAAGGAGTGTCTGTTAAAATTACTTTAATTCATAGAAGTTTGTGAGGATCAAATGAGTTAATACATGTGGAAGCATTTTGCAACTCCAACTCCTTTCTAAATGTAAGACAGATTTGTTATTGAGTACCAGAGTGGGAAGGGCAAGAGAAAGGACATGAGGAATGGAAATGAATGGAAGCTGTTAATTCTCTGTAGCATAATTCTAAACTTGGAGACAGATAGGATTTGGTGGACAATTATGCATTAGAAGTCCATTGTGAAGTAGCAGTACAGATGAAACAGACTAGACCAAATGTACATAATGGACATTGAAAAAATTCACATTTGCCCACATCCACATTGTTTGTAGTCTTAAGAGATTTATATATTCCCTGAAGAGCATCAGTAGACCTCTTAAAGCAGTGGTTCTCAACCTTCCTAATACTGTGACCCTTTAATACAGTTCCTCATGTTGTGGTGACCTCTAACCATAAAATTATTTTCGTTGCTACTTCATAACTGTAATTTTGCTACTGTGATGAATTGTAATGTAAATATCTGATATGCAGGATGTATTTTCATTGTTACAAATTGAACATAATTAAAGCATAGTGATTAATCACAGAAATAATATGTAATTATATATTGTGAAATATTTCTTTCTTTTTTGTTTATTATTGGGGATTCATTGAGGGTACAAGAAACCAAATTACACTGATTGCATTTGTTAGGTATAATCCCTCTTATAATTGTGTCTTGCCCCCAAAAGGTGTGTCACACACCTAGACCCCATCCCATTCCCTCCTTCCCTTCCGCTACTCTATACCTTTCCCCCACTGCTCACTCCTTCTTCTCCCTCTGCTCTCCCCTTCCCCCACCCCCACCATATCATTAATTGTCATTAATTGTTCTCATATCAAAATTGACTACATAGGATTCATGCTTCTCCATTCTTGTGATGCTTTACTAAGAATAAAGTGTTCCACTTCCATCCAGGTTAATACAAAGGCTGTAAAGTCTCCATTTTTAATGGCTGAATGTATTCCATGGTGTATGACTCAGGAGTCCTCAAACTATGGCCTGCGGGCCATATGCAGCCTGCCTAGGACATTTATCTGGCCTGCCGGGTGTTTTTGCTGCCACTGCCTGTCCTGCTTAGTAGCCAACTGGTCCCGGGGCCCGCAGTCTGGCCCTCCAATGGTCTGAGGGACAGTGAACTGGCCCCCTGCTTAAAAAGTTTGAGGACTGCTGGTACATATACCATAGCTGGTTAGTCCATTCCTGGGTTGGTGGGCATTTAGGCTGTTTCCACATTTTGGCAATTGTAAATTGAGCTGCAATGAACAGTCTAGTGCAAGCGTCCTTATAATAAAAATATTTTTTTTCTTCTGGGTAGATCCCAGTAATGGGATTGCAGGATCATATGGAGGTGTAGTTTGAGTTCTTTGAGGGTTCTTCATACTTCATTCCAAAAAGATTGTATTAGTTTGTAGTCCCACCAGCAGTGTAAAAATGTTCCCTTCTCTCTACATCCATGCCAGCATCTACAGTTTTGAAATTTTCTGATGTGGGTCATTCTCACTGGGATTAGAAGGTATCTCAGGGTGGTTTTGATTTGCATTTCTTTAAAAATTAGGGATGATGAGCATTTTTCATATGTTTATTAGCCATTAATCTGTCTTCTTTAGGGAAGGTTCTATTCATGTCTCTTGCCCATTGATATATGGGGTTGTTGGCTTTTGTCATGTGGATTAATTCGAGTTCTCTATAGATCCTAGTTATCAAGCTTTTGTTTGATTCAAAATATGCAAATATACTTTCCCATTGGGTAGTTTGTCTATTTGCTTTGGTTTTTGTCTCCTTAGCTGTACTGAAGCTTTTCAGTTTCGTTAAGTCCTATTTGTTTATTTCCATTGTTGTTACAATTGCCACAGCAGTCTTCTCCATGAAGTCTTTCCCCAGGCTGATATCTTGCAGTGTTTCTATTATGCTTTCTTTGAGGATTTTTATTGTTTCATGCCTTAAATTTAAGTCCTTTATCTATCTTGAATCAATTTTTGTGAGTGGAGAAAAGTGTGGCTCCAGTTTCATTCTTTTACACGTGGATATTCAGTTTTCCCAGCACCATTTATTGAATAGGGAGTCTTCCCCCTCTCCATGTATGGTCTTGTTTGGTTTATCAAAGATTAGGTGGTTCTAAGATGTTAGTTTCATTTCCTGGTTTTATATTCGATTCCAGATGTCTATGTCTCTATTTTTGTGACAGTACCATGCTGTATTGACCACTATGTTTTTGTAGTACAGTCTAAAATCTGGTATGCTGATGCCTTCGGCTTTGTTTTTATTACTAAGAACTGCCTTAGCTATATGAGGTTATTTCCATACAAAACACAGAATTATTTTTTTCAAGTCTTGAAAGTACAATGTTGGTATTTTAATAGGGATGGCATTGAATAGGTAGATTATTTTGGTAAGTATAGATATTTTAACATTGTTGATTCTTCCCAGCCATGAACATGATATTTTCTTTCATTTGTTAATATCCTCTGCTATTTCCTTTCTTAGAGTTTCATATTCCTAGGTATTCCACTTTCTTTGAAGCTATGGTGATGGGAGTTCTGTCCTTAATTAATTTCTCATGTTGGCTGTTACTGGCGTATACAAAGGCTACTGACTTGTGGACATTGATTTTTATATCCTGAGATATTACTGTATTTTTTGATGACTTCCAGAAGTCTTGTGGTTGAGTCTTTGGGGTATAAGGTCATGTTGTCAGCAAAGAGGGAGAGTTTGACCTCCTCTGCTCCCATTTGGGTGCCCTTTATTTCCTTATCTTGCCTAATTGTATTGGCTAGAATGTCCAGCACTATGTTTAATAGTAATGGTGACAGAGGACAACCTTGTTTGGTTCCAGTTCTAAGAGGAAAAGCTTTCAGTTTTACTCCACTCAGTAAAATATCAGCTGTCGGTTTGTCATAGATACCTTCAATCAGTTTAAGAAATGTGCCACTCATGGCTATACTCTGCAGTGTGCTAAAGAAAAGGATGCTGGTTTTTTTGAATGCTTTCTCTGCATCTATTGAGAAGGTCACATGGTTTTTGTTTTTGCTTATGTTAATAGAGTGAATAATGTTTATGGACTTGCATATGTTAAACCAGCCTTGCATCCTTGGGATGAAACCCACTTGATCATGATGTATGACTTTTTTGATGATAACCTGTAATCTATTGGCTAGGATTTTGTTGATAATTTTTGCATCTATATTCATCAGTGAAATTGGTATGAAATTCTCCATTTAAGTTGGGTCTTTTCCTGGTTTTGGTATCAGGGTGATGTTTGCTTCATAGAACATGTTGGGAAAGATTCCTTCCTCCTCATTTTTTTGGGAATAATTTATGCAGTATGGGAATATGTTCTTCTTTGAAGTGATAGAATTCTGGTGTGAAGCCATCCAGACCAGGGCATTTTTTGTTGGAAGATTTTTTATTGTTTCTTTAATCTCAGTGCTTGAAATTGGTCTGTTCAGGAGCTCTAT
>NW_003852485.1:3206223-3226907 GCF_000181295.1 Otolemur garnettii | reverse complement strand
CCATAAGATGGCTTGTGAGTTTATTGATGTGCTCTCTTTCTGTTTTTCAAATGTAGGCATCTAAAGCGATAAATTTTCCTCTCAGAACTGCTTTTGCAGTATCCCACAGGTTTTGGTAGCTTGTGTCTTCATTGTTGTTATGCTCAAGGAAGTTAATTATTTCCTCTTTTGTTTCTTCCTGCACCCAACTGTCATTCAACAGAAGGTTGTTTAATTTCCATGCCTTTGTGTGGGGTTGAACGTTTTTGTTGGAGTTGAGTTCCACCTTTAGTGCCTTGTGGTCTGAGAAGCTACAAGGTAAAATTTCAATTCTTTTGATTCTATTGAGGTTTGCTTGGTGTCCTAGGATATGATCAACTTTGGAGAATGTTCCATAGGGTGATGAGCAGAATGTATACTCTTTGCCTTTGGGATGGAGTGTTCTGTATGCATCTATCAAGTGCAGTTGTTCGAGGGTCTCATTTAAGTCCCTTATATCTTTGTTTAATTTCTGTTTAGAAGATCTGTCCAGCTCTGTAAGAGGAGTGTTAAAGTCCCCTGTTACTATGGTGTTACAGGATATCATATTGCTCAGACTGAGTAAGGTCTGTTTTAAGAATCTGGGAGCATTTAAGTTGCCTGCATAAATATTTAGAATTGAAACGTCCTCTTGTTGTATTTTTCCCTAGACTGATATAAAGTGATCATCTGTGTCTTTTTGAACTTCAGTTGCTTTAAATCCACATGTATCTGAAAATAAGATTGCAATCCCTCTTTTCTTCTGAATTCCGTTTGCCTGAAAAATTGTCTTCCAACCCTTAACTCAGAGTTGTAATTTGTCTTTTGAAGCTAGATGTGTTTCCTGCAGAGAGCAAATGGATGGCTTATGCTTTTTAATCCAGCCAGCCAATCTATGCCTCTTCAGTGGAAATTCAAGCCAATAAAATTTATTGAGGTAATTGATAAGTGTAGTAGTGTTCTATTCATCTTATTTTGTGAGAATCCATTGCTTATTTTTATCTTTTGCATCATTATGGAAGTTAGGTTCTGTCCATTAATTTCTAAGTTCTTACTTTGCTGTTGATCCTGTATGATGGTCAGTGTGTAGAACAGGTTGAAGTATTTCTGGTAGAACTGGTCTTGTTGTGGCAAATTTCCTCAATGTTTCCATATCAGTGAATGATTTGATTTCTCTGTCAATTTTAAAGCTTAACTTAGTAGGATATAGAATTCTGGGCTGGAAATTGTTCTGTTCAAGTAAATTAAAGGTAGGTGACCATTGTCTTCTTGTTTGAAAAGTTTCATTAGAGACATCTGCAGTCACCCTGATGGATTTGCCCCTGTAAGTCAACTGGTGCTTACTTCTGGCAGCTTGAAGAATCTTTTCTTTTGTCTTGACTTTGGACAGGTTCATCACAATGTGTTTTGGAGAAGTTCTGTTAGACTTGAGGTGACCTGGGGTCCAATATCCCTCTGAAATGGGGGGTGAATGTTTGGTAATATTTGGGAAATTTGCATTTATAATATACTCTATTATGGCTTCCATTGCCCTGGGGCATTCCTCTTCCCTTTCTGGGATACCTATAACTTATATGTTTGAACACTTTATAAAGTCCCATAATTCTGTCAGTGAACCTCTCTCTTCTTTTCTGCCTCTTTAACTCTCTGAGTAATCTCAAGAGCTTTATCCTGTAAGTTCCCTAATTGACTGCTTCAGTTCATTCAGTTCTGCTATATCCTTTCTATATTCTTCATATGATTCATCTTTTATTTGATTCTATTTTTGGGTTTCTTTTTGGTTATTTTCCACTTTATCAGCAGTTTCCTTCATTGTTTCCATCATTTCCTTCATAGTTTTCATTATCTGTATTCTAAATTCCCTGTCATTTCTTCATATTTGGAATCCTCTGCAGTAGCTACCTCACAGTTCCTTTGGGGGGGGGGTTGCTCTGGACTGGTTTTTCATGTTGCCAGGATTTTTCTGCTGATTCTTCCTTATGAGTGTTTTCTTTTATCTGTTTCCTTGCCCTAATTTTCCTTTCACTTCCTCTTGTTCTTTAAGTTATCATGTCTCTGGCTTAGTGTTTTGATGAGTCCTTTTGGCGCAGGAGCAGACGGATAAGAAGATTAAAGAGCAAGGAGGGAAAAAAGATTTTTTTAAAAATAGGAAAGAAAGAAAGAAAAGAAAAAAAGAGAAATGAGAAGGGGTGAGTAAAAGGGAATATTGAGAAAAAGAAGAGAAACACAGAAAGAGGGAGACAGGAGCAGTATAGGTGTACAGTAGGGTACTTTGACCCAACCTTAAAAACCTCCAACCTCTGGGGGTGCTGGGTGGGTGGTTCCCTTGAGGTCAGCAGCTACTTGCCTGCCTGTTCAGACACAGTACCCCACCTCCACCACGTAGAGACAAAAGACAAAAATGCTATAAATCAAACCAAAACAAGCAAACAGAGAACTTTATGGGATAAAATTGGGGGAAATCCCAAATAATAGGTGTAGAAACACTAGCAAAAATGAAGTTCTAACTGTTAAATAAGGCAACAATAGAAAATTATATTTAAACTAGAAAAATGAAGAAAAAAAGAAAGAAAGGAAGAAAAATAAAAGAAAAATCTATAGGGAAAATGTTGAAATAAAAAAAAAAAACAGTATATGTATCTTGCTGAATATTGTCTGGGCAACAGGTGATCTCTGGGATATACCATGTTATTTACAATGCTGATACAGCTATATGAGATGGAAACTGGAAGCCTCTGCTGATTTCTCAAGCCCTGAATGGTGGAGAGCCTAAATCTCTCCTCAGCCCACTTAAAAGGCACTTTAAAATGTTAACCTTGGCTAAGCAGAAGCTTTCCCAGGAAAGCACTTGTTGCTGGGATCACTCCTGAAGTGGCTGCCTGCTTACCCCATGTGCCAAAACTGGTCTCACTCTATGCCCCTGAGGGCTAAGTCTGTAAGGCAGCTCAGTCCCTGCCTTTAGGCTGCTCCCACTGGATCCTCACTCTGCAACCCTGAGGGTGGAGCTTGCCAGGGCAGCTCTTGCCCAATAACTCTGCACAGCCCACAGCCAAACACTATTAGCTCTGACTGGCTCAGTTGCACAGTCTGGGGACCTGTACAACACTTAAAGTCCTCTACTCTCTCACCCAAGTTCTCCCAAGGTAGTTCAACTGAGTGCCAAGTCCAAAAAAAAAACAAAACAGCTCACAGATAAAGCCTTTCCAGTTTGCAATCTCACTGCTGCTGTACTTACAGCTCCCAGCAGGAGTAGACTGAAAGAACATACACAAGTACTTGCCAGTTCTCTACTGCTTTTGTCATCCTCATGGGGTCCAGAATTCTCTCGCTAACTCCCTGTGCCCCCAAAGGGATGTTTCTGGGAAGATCCCCTCAGCCAGAGATGCCTGGAGTAACAGATTCATCTTCGACCATAACTTGAAAAATGTCTTTGGCCACTGGCAACAGTAAATCTTCAGCAATGGTATAAGGTTTCATAGCTTTGGAAATTCTGAAGCTTTAATAGCTAAATATGAAGCTTTAATAGCTGCTGTGTTTTGTTTGTGGTACTCTAATGAAAATAATATATAACAATAGCTTTAATAATATAAAACATGATACATGGCATAGTTCAGTCAATACAGTTCATTAAAGTTTCCTATGATTCCCCGTGAAAAAATCCTGGGCATGGGTTGTTACCATTCTGTGTTGTTGTTTTTTTACATAACTGTTACTATCACAGGGGGTGGTATTCACGTCAACTACAGTTGAATATAGAAAGATGGATCAGCATCCAGATTAAGTTCCCATGGTACAGATATATATATATATATTTGCAGTAGTTGATGATTTTACAGTACATGATTTTACATTTACTCAGTAATTATAATTCATGAAGTGTCGTTTTACCTCCAATACTGCTGCTTTCAACACAGTAGCTGCTTTTAACAGAGTAGTTGCTTTCTACACAGTAGCTGCTCTCTACACAGTAGCTTCTCTCTTGATATGTGTGACTGGTCCACATAAGTATATTATGGTGACAACCCTGTCACATACGGCTGTATTTGTACAGTGTGTTTGTGATGGAGTTGGCACAATGATGTTATCACACCAGGTACTTGCATGTGGGCATATCTGCATGCGGGCCACCTAGAGATGCATAGAGGAGTGGTGTCTCAGTTCCTAAGGCCATTGGAAATATGTATTTTCTGATGGTCTTAGGCAGCCAGGGTGAAGGGGTCATTCAACCCCCAAAGGTGTCGTGACCCACAGGTTGAAAACTGCTGTCGTAAAGCATCATGAATCTCAAGGTAGTTAAAAATCCTGGGCTTGGGTTGTACTGAAAAGGTTTACTTAGTCTCAAACTTTATTGTGCATAAAAACATTCTATGTGTATTTCTGAGCTCTACCTCAGAGATTATGAGCTAAAATATCTGAGTGAAGCACAGGAAATGACGTCTTCAAAACAAATCACTGACAGTCCAGAGTCATGAACTAACGCAGAATAGAAAAAATCAGCATGCTTAGTAGAAGGTAAAATATAGAAGTTTCACATTTGGAGGAATTAAAGGACAGCAAGATATTAAGCATAAAAAAAAAAGCCCCTAGCTCAGTGCCTGTGGCTCATGTGGCTAAGGCACCAGCCACATACACCTAAGGTGGCGGATTTGAATCTAGCCTGGGCCGCCAAAACAACAATGACGGCTGCAACCAAAAAATAGCCCAGTGTTGTGGGAGGCACCTGTGGTCCCAGCTACTTGGGAGGCTGAGGCAGGAGACTCCCTTGAGCCCTGGAGTTGGAGGTTGCTGTGAGCTGTGATGCCACAGCACTCTACCCAGGGGGGTAGCTTGAGGCTCTCTCTCTTAAAAAACAAACAAACAAACAAAAAAAACCCTATACAGTGGTGCAAATTAAAATCATTTAATATATAAAAATAAATTATGTAATGATCTCCAACTTGCTCATGATTTTCTATATTCATGCCTTTGGATAGTTTCCTCTGAAATAGTTTCCTCTGAATAGTCTCTTAAGTTTGGCCTTAGGACTTGCTTCAGCTAGTAGGACAACAGCAAACATGACTTAATTAAAGAACTAAAAAGTACTTTTTTATTGGGAAATGACCTCTCTTTTGTGCTCCTGGGAATCCTAAGACTATGACTGTGGGAACAAGCCTGAGCTACCCTGATGGCCTGCTCACCTCCATCCACAAAGCAAGGAGCCATCACCATCTTTAGGCCATTCTACATCAACCAGCTCTGTAATAGATAATGACATGTAGATAGATCTGCAAGGTGAGATCTGGAACTCCACGCAGATAAAATGATTTGCACCATAAGTGAGTGGGTCAACAAAGATGTTCATTTAATTAGGAAGTGAATGGCAGAAAAGTAAACAGCATATCACAGAGCCTTGTAAGCTAGGACTAGAGTGTCACAGAAAAGAAGGGCAGTCTTCCAAGGAGACACGGCAAGTTATCAAATGTTCAGAAGATACATTACGTAATGGTTCAAAATTGGCCTGTGGTTTGAACAATTTAAATTGGTGGGTATTAGAAAAAATGATAAGAAATTAAATTAAAGTTTTAAGAACTGAAAGAAGTTAGGCATGGAGTGGCAACTACCTTTTGAAGAAATGAGATAAAAGTCAGATAAAAAAAAAAAGGTCAGATACTTCTAAATATTTAGAAACATCCATAAAAATCTGTTTTATTAATAATTTGAGGGCGGCACCTGTGGCTCAATGGGTAGGGTGCCGGCCCCATATACCGAGGGTGGTGGGTTCAAACTTGGCCCCAGCCAAGCTGCAACAACAACGAAAAGAATAGCCGGGCATTGTGGTGGGTGCCTGTAGTCCCAGCTACTCAGGAGGCTGAGGCAAAAGAATTGCCTCAACCCAGGACTTGGAGGTTGCTGTGAGCTGTGATGCCACAGCAGTCTACCAAGGGTGATAAAGTGAGACTCTGTATCTAAAAATAAATAAAATAATAATAATAATTTGATAATTTGTTGAATGAGACATTATTAGCTAAAGGGATAGACTCAAACTAGAGGTTTTTATTTTTCAGTGATATTTGATATCTTTGCCTATGATAAATTATCTTTGATATGATTTCTAGGAAATGTTTGGAAAATAAATGCATACTCATTATTGAATATATATTTAGTGCTGCTTCATTGAAAACTCCACTAAATGCCAGGACAGTTGTGTCTTTGTTTAGTTGCTTGGTCAATTAAAAACCAAAAAAACAACCTTAAGGTAAAATTTGTGACGATAAAGGAAAGGTAGACAAAACAGGGGAATATTCTTTTGCCTGTAATGGAAGTCAACACGATTTGTAAACTACAAGACAGTGAATGAACCATAATTAACCTGAAATTTTGGAGGAAAAAAAACTGAAAATTAATTTTTTGCAGAATCCGGGTTATGATTAAGAATTAAAAGTTCTGGGGACCTCAGAAGATGAGAACTGAAGTGAATGAAAAATATTTTGTGTGAAATCTATATAGGAAACAGTTATACTCCCAATTCTCTTCTACCTCTTCATCCAGGTGAGTGTTCCTCCCAGATCTAAGACTAGATTTGTAGGATTAATCACAACAGAAATTATGAACACTTAGCAAAGCAGAGACATCATATAACCGGTGATAGTCTTCTTACTGAATGTTGAAACCACCAACCCCCCTACTCCATCTGGCTCTAAAAACATTAGTAATTTTGAACATACTCCAAATCTCCATCCACCGTACCAATGTCAGAGATTGGAAAATTTGCAATCTAAAATAAAAGATTCATTGCTTTTAACTCTTGCTGAAAGAGAAATGATGGAGGGCTCAGAATTGTGTTTCTTATGGTTTATCTTAAAAGGGTACAAGTGAATCTTTCTAAAAGCAGAGTATGAATGTTTTAATCACTAAGAAAATGACATGAAGGCAACATTAACCAGTTTGATGAGAGTATTTCAAAATGTATATGAAAACACCACACTGTACTCTGTGATTGCATTAATGTATGCAATGCAGCTATGATTTTTTAAAAAAAAAATTATGTTTCTTCAAAATTGTATGAGTTAGGATCGCATTTTGTACTCAAAATGAGCTTACATGTTTTACTCCACCTTTCAAGTTTTTAATGACTTATTAAAATAAAAAAAAAAATAGGCAGTTGTCCATGGCTCTGAAGGCCAAGGCTGTCTTTTAAGCCAGGATTTTACAGTACTTAGCGTGGTTCTATATTTAGTTTTTACTTAATAAAAGTATTAGGATTAGAGTGAGAAAAACATCTTTTCTAACATTTTTTGTTTATAGATTTTTTGCCTATATTCATAGACAAAACAATTGTAGTGTACTTCTCAATAATTCTAATTGTGTACATTTGAAATGTATAATATTATTTAACACGGTTTTTCAAATCAGAGTACCTGAATTTGAAGTCTCACTTCATAATTCGCCAGTTTTGGGATCTTAGTCAAGTCACTTGACCTCTTTAGCTGTGATTTTCTCACTTATGAAATGAGAAAAATATTATCTAATTCACAGGGTTGTTTTAAGAACTAAATAAGATGCATAGAGATCACTTAGCATGGTGCATGAAAGATGAATTATTATTTCTTCATCAGACTGAAAAATTCTAGATGCCATGGAATTGCTTTATTTCTAGATGTTTATAGAGCTTTATCTGATATGATTATTCTTAGAATCCTTTTAAACAGTCAAAATAAAACAATAAATTTTTTTTCTTTTGGCATCTGAGATCTAAATCTTTCACTACATCCATATAAGTAGGCATTTTTTTTTCAACTCTGGTGAAGTTGCATGGCTTTGTAAGCATAAAGCAAAATTAGATTTAGGTGGCATTGAATGATTCCAAGTCTAATCGTGTGACAAACACTAGCCCGTGTCTACCTGTGCAACATAATCTGTTTATGCCGCATTGAGATATCAATTTGGAAATGCCACTTTCCTTGAGCAGCAAGTAATTATCTGGAAGAAACATATTTTATCACTACCTCCGGCTGGTATCAGGCAGCAAATCTTCAGTCCGCAGCACATGATCCCGTGTTTTCTTACAAATTGTGCTGCTGAGCAGTACTGTACCTTAACACTTTTAAATAAGATCTTGACACCTGTGTCATTGTGCAGGCTAAGATCTGGACGACAGGATTTTTTTCCCCCTTAATTTAAGCGCACTATTTTTCATCAAATGACAAGCATACATTATGGCTCTCCATTCTAACCAAGGCTCTAAAGGCTATTTCAATTTGACTAGAGCGGTTTTCTGCCAAATGGCTACTCTAAGTTACACTGTGCACATTACCCACCAGAAAAGCACAGACTTGATGAGAGTGCACTGCCAACTATCTCACACATCGATACGGGGGTTATTTGATTTGAAATTGGATTCTAGCCTTCCTTGATCTGTTGTATAAATGGAGAAGCATTTGTTGAAGAAATTCTTACAAAGTTTAGGAAGAATGGGCTGTACTTTCCCTCCCACCCCAGAGTTTGTCTTCTACTTTGCTTGATTTTGGCACAAGTTCTCATCTCAGTGATAAATATTCAAAGCGAAAAGTAAAAAGGTTTTTTTTTTAATGGAAAGAAAACTTAGAAAAAATTATTCAATGCATGAATTTCTTCTGTGATATGAGTTGGGTGCAAGTTGCAGACTTTTGTAGCTGAGTGACTTTATGACCCTTCTTTAAACATTTAAGACTTAGTTCAGAAGTTCACTGAATATGATGAAACATGATTCTTAAGTATGGAGCCTTCAAAAAAAATCTTCTAAATATATAATATTCTCAGACAGACGTGTCAGTCATTGTCAAGATGAAAGTCATTTAAATGCTAAGCTCCTGGTAAACTGTGTCTATATTGTAGGGCTCTATTCACAAAGCAATACTTTGGCAGGTTGTGTAGAACAGACAAAAATACACCATTTTATTATGACACATACTGAATTCTGAATATTGTGATGTGAGGTTGAGAGGGAGGGAGTTTGCTATGCAAGTTGCATGCTTATCAGCGGTGTGTAGGTGGCCCTAAGGGCTACATAGAGAACTTCAGAAAAAAAACATATTAAATGGGCATGGGGGAAGCATCCTTTTGACCCACATAAAAGGGGCTTTGTGTAGATCTCATGAGCACAAGATTTTATTTTTACATGGATAAAGATGTGCAGTTTCTTTACAATGAAAAATAGATTGGCAACACTTTCAATAAATGGAAAAATAATTATGAGTGTATTTGGTATTCAGTGTAAAACATACATCACTTTGAATGGTTTTGGCATCAAGGCAGCTGTAATAGGCAATCCCACAAGGATCTCTTTGTAATTTAGCATTAATTGATGTTCCCTTATTGTAATGGCAGTTGATAAGTTAAAAGACACTGAACTGAAGAGGGGAAACAAAATGCCTGCCCAGTCCTTTACGGTTTCTGCCAGTGCCTAGATAAAAAATTAGCTGCAAAACAAAGTAGACTGAAACAGTGTCCAATTTCTGGGTATCTGAGCATAAGAGTCAACTAGTGATGTATGTTTGTGTTTATATACTTATTAGAGTATATACCTGCTGAGGATTACAACCTAGCATCTAGCTTAGAAAAATTTCTGGTTTTTTAAATTTTTTAAATAACTATTTTTTTATTGTGTGTAACTGATTAAAAATGTTCCCAATTCTCTATTCCTTTCTGTATCCACACCCTGTGTAATATGATTTTTCAACTTTTCTCATCAAGAGGTTAATGCTATTTTCCTACCTCTTGAATCTGGGCTGACCTTAGGACTTGCTTAGGCCAATAAGATGTGATAGAAGGCTAGGTGCATGGCTCACACCTCGAATCCTAGCTCTTTGGGAGTCCAAGGCAGGAGTTGGACTGAGGGGAAGAGTTTGTAAACAGCAAGAACAAGATGCTGTCTCAAAAAATAAAAATAAAAAAATAAATTAGCTAGGTATGGTGGCCCTGTTCCTATTGTCCCATCTACTAGAGAGGCTGAGGGAGGAAGATTATTTGAGCCCAGGAGTTTGAGGTTGCTGTGAGCTATGGAGACTCCACTGCACCCTAGCCCAGGCAACAGAGTGAAACTCTGTCAGAATAAATGAATGAATGAATATGATGGAAGTGACAGTCTGCCAGTTTGGAGCCTTCTATTGGCTCTCCTGAGCCCCATGCTGAGCTATCATGTGACCATCCTGGGTAAACCTGCTGCAGGATGAGAGATACATGGAATAGAGGTTACTTATCCTAGATGGGGCCATCCTAGATTAGCCAGGCTCTAATTTACCTTCTGGCTGGTTATAAATTTCTGAGTAAGCCCAGGCAAATCACTGGATGTTGGCCCAAACCAGAAGAACCACCCCTCTGAGCCAAGCCAAAATTGCAGGCCTCCAGAACAATGGAGCTCGGGAAATGATTGCTGTTATAATCCACTAAATGCAGTGTTTTGCTACAAAGCACTAGATAACTGTTTTTGGAATGGTAGATCAAAGAGGTTCTAGTTAAAACACGTAAGATCCTCAAGTTTTAGTTTTAGCTTTAATAACATTACACTTCTAATGTAAAGCCAATTTTCTATCTACACTAAATTTTATCTTCATGTATTGTCCTTGCTTCTTTAGCTTTATGCCTGAAATGCCCTTTCCAAAGGGCATTAGACTGATCTTTGCCCAGATCTCATACTCCTCCTTCTCCAGGAAGGCTTCTGTGATTTCCTCAGTCTACTGTTCAGAGTATTCTAGAATTTTAATTTTACCTATATAGTCCTACATAACTTTTTCCTTGGATTTGTTGTTAATGCAAATGATTTTTTTAACCTCTTCCAAAAGACAAAGATACTATCTTACTCATCTCTGGAAACTTCAAATTACCTGGTAATATCTTAATAAAACTAAGGAATCCAGAAATATTTGAATAGATAAATATGAAAGGGAGGCTACAAAACCACTCTGGATCCGGCTTCCCTCTCTCTATCCTTGTGGTTGTCATAGGGAGCAGTTGGACTGTTCATGGAGCACTTAAACAAATATAAAGGTTTAATTCTTTTAGTTATTACTGCTATTATATTTTTGTTTCATTTCTATGAATTTCTTCTGCCTCTAAAATTTTTATATTCTTCAAAACAGGATATTATAAGCTATTTAAATACATAATAGCAGTAAAAATAATACAGTGGTTATCAGGGTTGTTAAATTTTTAAGGTAAAATTGTCTTTTCAGTATTTATTAATTTTAATAGAGGCTATTTCTAGAATTAAGAAATTCTAATAGATTTTTTCCTTTAGCCTCTTGATTTGTAAGTTGTGTTTCTGATAGAAACCCAAGTCTTTGAATTTATATAAGTTTATTTCAAGGTCTTTTATACAACAGGAAAAAGTATTAGGTGAATCTGGTTAATTTCTATACAATTAAGATACATAATTTAAGTAAATAGTGTACATTTTGTTGGCTTAACTAAAGTGCTTTCATTAGGTCTTTCAGAAGTGACTGAAATTACATTTTAATTTTATCTAAGATGTTTTTCTTCTGTGTTTTGTTTTCCTGCATTGGCTAATTTTTGTTGCTATTTCTCTGCTACATAAAATTACAAATATCAAGTTACCTTTCCTATCAATGAGGTGAGAAACATGTTTGAATAGCAGTGATGATTTGGTCAAATGTTGTTTCCCATAATGATTACAGAATAATAACAAAAGTGAGATGATGACTGCTTTTTTTTTTTTTTTAACCAAAGATGTTTTTCTCAAGTTATTTAATCATATAATCCATTTAACCTCAGGCAAACGAGGCTCACTTACTTCATTTTCTGAGCTGCTACCAAAAATATTAGAGGGTTGGATCAAGCTCATGTTTCTACCCTGCTTCAGAATGTGAATAAAGCTTATCTCCGTCACACTCTCAGCTCTCTCAGCTGCACAAACTCAGAAATGTCTACAGTAGCATTTCCCACATTGATGTCCATGAGCCACTAGAGGTCTGCAGATGTACTTTGGGGAAGCTCATGAAGTTTTCTAAATGTTGTACTTTCATTTCTATTATGGTTTAAATGTACGCTCACTCTATTAGCTAGTTATAAACGGAAAAACTTATTTTTCAAGATAATAAAGCAAAAGGCATTTTCTTGGAATAAGTCTTTAGAACTAAATTGATATATCTAGACTTTTGGTGTCCAACAGAGATAATTAAAAATTCAAGATAATTTGTCCTTTTAAAAGTGGTTCATTTTATTTATCCCTCAGGATTGAGAAACATTACTCTATGACTTAAATGGATAAACTTTTTACTGAAATGACTCATTTAGACAACACATCAATTAATTCATTCAATTAAATAAGAATGTATTGCCTACTACAATCCCAGCATGATGACTGATATCGCCATCACGATGCTTTCAACAGAGTCAGGAAAATCAACAATAAACAAAGAAACCAATAAACAGGCTGTTGGAACGGGTGGTACTTATAAGCGGAGACAATGTACAAAATAATAGGCAGTTTTAAGACCAGCCTCAGAACCATTTGAATGAGTTCAGTGGGTGACTGGATTACATCCCGGAGGGCAGATATCTGCTTTGCATGATTTGAAACTCTGGTTTAAATAACTTAGAACATCTAAGTTATCTCATGCTTAGAAGGGTAATGCCTAGGCTTGCATGCCCAGGTAGCTGGCCATTACTCTACCTCCTCTGATTGGTGGCAGGACTGTTAAATCATTTGTTTTGTGATATAAAATGAATGGAGTTATAATAAAGAGTTATGAATGTCATTTTTAATCAATATGCTATAAGAGAAAAGTAATTCAGTGTTCTAATAGGTAGAAAAAGTTAACTATGTCTTTCCATCTATCTTGTAAGAATGTTGAAAGGTTGTTTAGTTTTCGAAGTTCCATAAGAATCTCAGAACATATACAAGTTTCACCCATATGGTTGCCATTTCTGTACTTTCTTCTGCTTATATACAAAACCAGACATTCTCAGAAACCACTCCCATTCCTAATCCCCAACCAGAATTAACAATTCTTTCCTCCAATACCATAGAAATTATTGATATCTTCACTGCAGTATTTTGTATTACAGTTGGTCATTTGTATTCTGTTTTTCTCCTAGTGGTTGTGGACCACCAACATCTAAACAGCACTATCTAACAAGTTTTATAGGAGCATTTACTATTTAATTGGAACTAATCAAAGCACTTTACAAATATTAGCTAACTTAATATTCACAACAATATAAGGCAGATACTATTATTATCTGCATTTTACAGATGGGGGAATCTGAGACATAAAGTTGTTAAGCAACATCTCTAAGGTCAAACCACAGGTGAGTGGTAAAGCTAAGATTTGGACACAGTCCAGTCCAAGAGCCTGTGCCTTAATCACCACATAATGATGCCTCTCATAGGTAACAAGAATTATTAGCTGACAAATGAATCAAATTATCATAGAAAAATTAGATTCTGTTTGAGAAAGAGTCTATTTGGAGTGCTATAATAGTTTTATGTCATCTTGGCTAGTATAGGTTACACAGTGCACAGCTATTTAATCAAACACTAATCTAGGTGTTGCCGTGAAGGTATTTCATAGATAGTTACCATTTGCTTACTTTAAGTTGATGCTGTGTAAAGGAGATTACTCTCTATAATGTGGGTGAGCCTCATCCAATCAAAAATCAGTTAGAGGATTAAAACACAAAGATAATCTAGTACAGGGACAGGGGAGGCAAGAGAGGGGAGGAGAGAAGGGGGGACAGAGAATGGTTGGCAGAAGGCAGGCATTGGGTGGTATCTCACATAATGAGAACAATGTGTGGATGGATATGTCCCCTGTGTGAGGGGTTCTTTTACAACTGGAAATTTACCTTAGAACTGAGAACAATGTAATCTCAAAGTTGTACTCTCATATTAATTTGAAATAAAACATGTAAAAAACCAATCAGAGACCTTAAGAACAAATATTAAAGTTTCCTGGAAAAGGAGAAATCATGCTCAGACTGCAACATCAGCTCCTACCTGAGTTTCCAATCTACTAGCTTGTCTTATGGGTTTGGACTTGTCAGGCCACACAATTTCATGAGCCAATCCCTTAGAGTAAATACAGTCAAGGATTCTTGAACACTGGGGATATGGGGTGAGGTATTTACACAAATCTTGATGGTATGGCCTACTACAGATGTAGGCTTTAAGGCATAGCCTATTGCTCCTATGCTACAAACCCATACAACATTTTACCACATTGAATACTTGCAGGCAATTTTAACAATGGTGTCTATTTGTGTATCTAAAAATATCCAAACATAGACTAGGTATGGTAAAAATAAGATATGTGATATAACGTTATAGGACCATCAACCTATGTGAGATCCATTGTTGACCAAAATGTCATTATGTGGCACACGACTAGGTGATCTGAGAGAGAGAGAGATAAAAATGCCAAGCAGAAAACAGAAACTGAATATTTTGCATTTGTTTAACAAATAATATTTTGTTTATTTATTTTTAAATTATAACCCTGTGAGATTGATATTTTTATCCCTGGTTAATAGATGAAGAAAATAAATGCCAACGTTTTGGTTTTCAATTTGATTCCTATTGTATATGCACTTTGTTTCAGGACGTGGCTACTTTAGGAATAGGGTCTACCCTTCCCAGAATTTATCAGGTCAGAAGACTGTCTTAACTGGATTCTTATTTATTAAAGGAGATGGGTCTTCCTTTGCCACAACACCCTTTCAAAAACAGGCTTACTATACAAGGAGGCATCTGAAGACATAGCCATACCAGTGAATAAAACAAAGATGACAGTCATTCAGATTTTAACAAGAATGGGAGAGAATTACAGAACCAAACTGTTGTGAGAATATCAGGGGATTAACAGAGCACCAATAACCCAGTTAGTGGTAGTGATAGCAAACATTTATATATTGCTATGTCCCATGCACTCTTTTAAGCATTTTATACACATAAGCCCATTTATTTATCAAAATACCCCTATTGGGAAGGTACTTTTATTGTCCCCATTTTAGAGATGAATTAATTAAGGAGAGCCAGAATTTGAATCCAGATAATTTTTCTGTAGAGCCAACTATTAGCTACCACAAGTAGATGTACCTAAATACAGTGCAATAGGATGGGAGTGGCAAGTGGAACAATTATTGAAAGCCTATTATACAATAATTACTCTCTATATAAATTATCCTACATAATGCTCACAAAGGTACTGTGAGCTAAGTACTTTTTTCTAGCTTACCAAATAAACAGCTTCAAATTATTTTAATTACTCGTAGAAGGTTGCATGAGCAATAATTAGTAGTGACAGATGGAAGCTCATGTCTGCCTGGATTCCTCAAACTTCCCTTTCCCACCATGTTCCTAGGCTACTATTAATTGACCAGCCTCAAAGAAGTTTGTTCCAAGTGAGAATATTCAAATCTTAGCACTGGTATAACAGAGTTTTCTCATAGTGTGCCTTGTAGCCCATCTCAGAAACACACCATGTTTTGTACATGGCAATGAACTCAAATACCACATGTATTCTGATACCAGCATGCTGTGAATGAAGTGAGGTTATTTTTTGTTGTGGGTCTTATTGATTTCTCTGATGAACAGTAGGTATTAGAATGTCTCTTTTACCCTCCTTCAAAATTAACCTTTTTAAGCATTTTCCATTGTTTAAAATGCACCCAGATTTCAAGATAGGAAGATGATGGAGAAAAGGAGTCAAAAGTTTCTTTCCTTCTGTTAGTAGCTTCAGCTAAATTTCTGACGACCAGATGTTATGCTTCTGGAAAGTCTATCCGTTTATGTTTTTTTCTTCCTCTTTTTCTCCTTTCCATTTTTGCTTATTTTCTTTTCCCTGCCCATAATATCATCTTCCTAACATCAGACGGAGTGACTAAAGAACTTCTTCAACCGAAGTATGCCAAAACTTAATCCAGGGTAATACTTTTCTCTATCTTCCTTTTCTTTTTATGTCTAATAGAAGTAGCTGGACCACTGAGTTCGGATATCTTGTGGGATTCCATAAGTAAGACAACATAGCTATTCCAAGGGCATTATATGGGAGATGGACAGCCCCTTAGAAAGAGGCTTATAAAAACCACTGTCATCTGCTTGGTAAAAAATGATGAGACCTCAAATGTTTATTTATCATCCAGAGTTCAACATCATTGAACTATCAAGTTACCATTAAGACTACAAAAGTATTCTCACACAGGAAAACCGTATTACCACATATTGGCAAAGTTTGTTCAGACAACTAAAGCAGTTCAAAAGTTCAGCAGAGTTTTCTGTAAGCACTACCAGTGCATCCATTGAAGGATGACCTATACAGTGTAAAATATTATAATTTCCAATCATGGTCCATGTAATGTTAAATCAGAATCAAAAAGTTAAAAGGTGGAAATAAAAAAACAAACTTCATATTCAGCTTTTGTATTTCCTATCATGGCAATCTAAGGGTACCTAATAATACTGTTGCAGATTTTATGTGTGCCTAAAAATGAAAGATCATATTTTAATGACTTGAAATAACAGTTTCCTTTTGAAGGAAAAATGCATTTTAAATAAAACCCCAATTTGCTCAAATAGAGCACGTGTTTTGTTTGTTTCCAGAGGAAGGCAAGAAATAATGATTTCTCCCCCCCCCAAAAAATGTTTTTCTTTGATTTACTGTATTTATTTGTATTATCCTCTGAAATTATTTTTGATTTTTTGCTTACTTTCTAATGATAAGAATACCCAGACCAATGAGAATTGAATCATATGAATTGCTATTCATATAATAAATGTATAAAGTGTAGAATAATCCTCTTTTTAAAAATTTATTAGAGATTTACTGAGGACCTGCAGAGTAGAGGGCACCCTCTGGATTCATCTTTCAGCATGCTTCTTTTCCAGAGACTTCCTCAGTGGACAAAGGGTGGCCTTCCCTGGGAGGACAGTTTGCAGCCCTTTCTGATACATTTCCTCTGCTTACTTCCCTGGGCGTGGTGGCTGTGCTGAGATTCTGGCCGTGGGGGCTGCCGCTGGTCAGGACTGAAAAGGCAGAGCTGGGGTACTAGATGGCCATGTCAGACATGGTACAGGTGGACTTAAAGCTGTGGGGATAGTCACACCAGCTAGAGGATTTGGTGGCATTGGTAGAAGAGGGGTCTGGGCAAGTAGGGGTGATGAGTTGTTTCACAATTCATTAATTAGGGCATTGGGGTGTTACAAAGGCCTCTCGTTGTTGCAAAGTGTTGATTTCCGCACTCTCCAAGAGTTTGAGCAGGCCAGGTAAGTCAGAGAGAAAGTAGTGCTGTTTCTGAAGGGAGGTAAAATAGCCACCTTTTTATTCATTTCCTCCAAACTCCACGCATGTCACACGAAGCTCCAAGTGCTTTGTCTAACCTAACTCTTTGCCTCCTGCCTCCTCTCTCCAGGCATTGTTTGCTGGAAGCTCACCAGGGACTCTTCATTCCCCACCCTAGTCCTGAGGCTTATCCTGTCAGCTCTGTCTCCATGACGTCCTTTTGGCCTAGGACCCTCTTCTCCCTAGTTTACAATTCTTTTTTTTTCAGTTTATTTTGTTTTATTAATTTATATTAAAACAATTTATTTATTTTAAAATTTATAGAATTCAGAATATTGTAGGGATATAAATGTTTTGGTCACATAAATTGCTCCCTAAGTCAAATTTATAAGTTTGCCCAATACCCAAATATTGTGCATTGTACCTAATAGGTGGAAAATTACCCATCTCCTTCTACCGGTTCCCATCTGCTTGATTCCTTATGCATCTAATTTCCATATGTGCAAATAAATGTTGATCGATTAGTTCTAATGTAATAGTTAGTACCTGTGGTGTTTGTTTCTCCATTCCTGTGACACTTCTCTTAGAAGAATGGTCTCCAATTCCATCTAGGTTGTTACAAAGGGTATTACCTTTTTTTTTTTTTTTTTGGTATGGCTAGTATTACTTAATAGTATACATATAGCACATTTTGTTAATCCACTCATGAATTGACGGGCACAGGGGTTGATTCCACATCTTCACATTGTGAATTGTGCTGCTATAAAACACTTGAGTGCAGGTGACTACAGGACTATATTTACTCTTTTGGTAAATACTCAGCAGTAGGATTGCTGGATCAAATGGTAGGTCTAGTTTTAGTTCTTTAAGGTATCTCCATCCTACTTTCCTTAGAGACTGAACTAGTTTGCAGTCCCACCAACAGCGCATGAGTGTTCCTGTCTCCTCACATCCATGCCAGCCTTTGTCCTTTGGGGACTTCTGCATAAAAGCCATTCTCACAGAAGTTCAGTGATGTCTCATTGTGGTTGTGATTTGCATTTCCCTGACAGTGAGCACTTTCTCATATGTTTGTTGGCCATTAGTCTACCTCCTTTTGAAAAGTTTCAGTTCATGTCTTTTCTTCTCTTTTTTATGGGATTGATTTTTTTCTTGTTCATTTACTTGAGTTCTTTGTAGATTCTGATTGTCAGACCTTTATCAAATGTATATCATTTAAATATTTTCTCCCATTCTGTAGGCCATTTGCTCTAACGATTGTTTCCTTGGCTGTGCAGAAGCTTTTTAATTTGATCAGGTCCCATTTATTTATTTATGTTGTTGCTGTGATTGCTTTTGTAGTTTTCATAAAGTCTTTGCTTAGACCAATGTCCTTTTACATCATTCTCTTCTAGAATTGTTATAGTTTCATGCCTTAGGTTTGGGTCTGTTATCTATCATAAGTTAATTTTTGTAAGTGGTGAGAGATGTGGATCCTGTTTCAGTCTTCTACATGAGGCTATCCAATTTACCCAAGATCATTTACTGAATAGGGATTCTTTTTCCCAGTGTATGTTTTTGTCTCCTTTGTCAAAACTCAGATGACAATATGTGGATAGTTTTATATCTGGGTTTCTATCCTCATCCATTGGTCTTGTGTCAGTACTAGCTTTGTAGTTAGCTTAAAATCTGGTAAACTGATTCCTCTTGATTTCTTCTTTTGCTTAAGGTTGCTTTGCTATTTGGGTCTTTTCTGGTTCCATATGAAGCATAGAATTATTTTTTCTAGATTTTCTATAAATTATGTTGGTATTTTAATAGGGATTTCACTGAAACTGTAAGTCATTTTTGGCAATACAGACATTTGAACAATGTTGATTCTGCTGATCCATGAACATGATTTGTTTTTGCATTTGTTACATTCTTTGCTATTTCCCTCTTCAGTGCTTCATAGTTCTCCCTATACAGATCTTTTACTTCCTCAGTTAAGTATATTCTGAGTTTTTTTTTTTTGTTTGTTTGTTTGTTTGTGACCATAGCAACAAATAATTCTTTATATTGAAAGTGCATAGGCAGGTCATAGAGGAGTTCTAAATTTTATGGATAGCTAGATTTTATTTACAATACTAATTTGATTTTCCAAATTTAGTTAATGTTTGTGATAGAAATTAGAAAAGGAAAACCAAGGTCAACATAATGAACCCAAAATACAAAGGAACCAACAATTATTAAATGTCATATAATTTGTTAGAATTTTTTGCTATTTTTAATTCTTGCAAGATATTGCTATGTTGCAGATGAGACTTAGAGAGGTTAATTTCTTACCCAAGAAAATGCATTTATTTCCAATTTCTTTATGGCTCAGGGAGGTCAACTTATTTCCCAAGGAAAGATAGCCAGTTTTGTGTAGAGTGGGTACTAAATTCTGTGCAAATCTGTTGCCAAATCTCAAGATTTTTCCATTAAATCACATTGATCTTTTTTTCATTCATGAATTGTTTTCTTGAGCAATTAGAATAAGATACTGATAGCAGACATTATTTCATTGTTTTGTTAATTTGCAAGGAAGCTTTCCCTTCTTCCACTTCATGTACAGCCTGGATAAGTTTGCAAATAGTGATTATCCATGATGACATATTTAGAATCAAGTCTTGCATTCCTTAATGAAGTTAAACTCCATGAAACTCCCCAAATCTATGAAATTTTGAGTGGCACTCATATTATAAGTAATAATACCATGCAATTATTTAGTGCTTCTAAGTTATTCAAGAGAAATTCCTTTTTAGTAACACTATGGAAAAGATAGAAGAGATATTCTGATTTCCATTTTTATAAACGAATTGTGCCATGCCAAGAGAGTTGATTTACCAAAAGTCAGATAGCTAGACGATGGCACATCAGGATGGAAGCTATTCTTCTCAACTGTAGTAAGCTGCTATTCTTCTTAATTTCCTAATATCTACTTTTCCTTCTAACTCTATGAAACCCCTAAAATCTACAGTCTATGACAGAGCTACTCATATCTGTATACATATTTTGTTTTCCTATGGTCTATAGAAAAATATGTAAGCTCTTTAACCCATGTTCAAACTGTCCCTAAATATCTTTGTGGTGTTATTTACACTTTTTTTCAGTTCTTCAGTTCTTACTTTTCATCTCCAGCCTTAAGCCACATATATTTTTAACTACTTCATCTAATTCCCATTTTCTTCAAATTGTTTGTGGAGGAAATCGCATTTGCCTTTTCTACAAACCATTCCTATCCTGCCTTGGTAAAATTGGTCTGAAAGTCAGGCATGTGATCCAGTCTGGACTAGTAAGACTGTTAAATTGGATTTTTCAAAATGGAATAAGGATAACAAAGCAACTTTTTTCTCTGGTCATAAATGGTTACTGTATGAGCTTAAGCAATTCTTGGCCATGATTGCAGCCTCCAAGGGAAGCTGTTTTGGG
>NW_003852485.1:3204580-3205546 GCF_000181295.1 Otolemur garnettii | reverse complement strand
GTTCTAATTTCTGCCCTTTATTTTATGTTTTTAATAAAAAGCAAGTTGTCTATTCTGTAGTGCAGGGCAGGCCTTTGGAGAAATACTGACTTAGGTGAGCTATAAACCACTGAGGAGTATGACAAATCACAATGGCAAGGCTGCATTTGTATTTCTCGGTATAGGAGTTTGTGATGCAATTTTGTAGAAAGCAGCATAATCTTTTTCTTGCACAACTCAGGCATCACACCCCTGAAAATCATACATAGCACTTAACAAGAATTTATTATGTAGGAAAGTAGGTTCATATGGAAATACAATGTCCCTTCCAGGTTCGATAATAGAGAGGAGGTATTGCTCCAAAAGAGGCAATAACTAGCAAGCTTAGCCTTGCCATGAACACTGATATAAGATAAGGATATAGCAAGAAATGATGAGGATATAAAACTACCTATTATTAACTGATATCATTCTTAGGGACTTGTGAAAACTGATGTGATTAATTGAGGCAATGATTTAGAAAAGGAAGCCACACTTTTCCCTCAGTTATCTGGATCCTCTCACGGAAGAGTGGTGGAAACAAGAATGATCATAATTAGCTCAATTACCTCAATTTTCATCTTCACTTTGGATGTGTGGACATGACCTCCATTTATTTTTGTAATTCAGTCTGTATAGCTGTGTTGCAAGCTTGATGAAATCTGACCTAGTCAAATATTTGTTCTTTAATGGCGGAAAGCCAACAAAAAGGGTGATTTACAGCTTAATATCCATAGATGAGGTTTGTGTATTTTTTCTTTTTGGAGGAACATAAATTTTCCATGGAGTGAGGTGTTTTCATATTTGAAAAATATTGACTTTGGTCATGTGTTGCATAATTAGTCTATGCTCACTTGAAAAACTGGTCAACCAATTTTTCAAAAGAGGGAACAGTTTTGACTCTCCACATATCTCATGTAATTGGGAGGAGAATGGACAGTAGCAAAG
>NW_003852485.1:3194907-3197442 GCF_000181295.1 Otolemur garnettii | reverse complement strand
GTTAAGTCTAGAGAAAGGATGTGATTCCAGGTATTGGTCCATTTTTTCCACATTGTAAAATTTTTGGGCATAGAGTTTCTTGTAGTATTCAGAGATAATCTCTTGTATCTCTGTGATATCTGTTGTTATCTTCCCTTTTTCATTTCATTTCTGATTGAAGTTACTAGAGATTTTTCTCTTCTGTTTCTGGTTAATCTGGTCAATGGCTTTTTCAGTTTTATTTTTTTGAGAAACCAACTTTCTATTACATTAATGGATGCAACAGTCACATAAACATAATAATTACATTTACGTATGATTCTTTTGTTTTCAATTTCATTTATATCTGGTTTAATTTTGGTTATTTCTTTTCTTCTGCTAGGTTTGGGTTAGATTGTTCTTCTTTTTTCCATTTCCTTAAGATGCTTTATTAGTTTGTCCATGTGCTCTTCTTCTGTTTTTCAGACGTAAGCATCTAGTGCAATAAATTTACCTCTGAGGACTGCTTTTGCAGTAACCCACAGGTTTGGTAACTTGTAACTTCACTGTTACTATGTTTGAGGAATTTAACAATTTCTTTCTTTATTTCTTCCTTAACTGAGCTGTTATTTAGCATCCCCATCCATGCCTTTGTGTGGAGATGAAGGTTTTATTGGGGTTGAGTTCCACCTTTATTCCCTTGTGGTCTGAGAAGATGTAAGGTATACTTACAATTCTTCTGATTTTGTAAAAGTTTGATTTGTATCCTAGGATATAATCTATTTTGGAGCCAGTCACATGGGCTGATGAGAAGGTATATCCTTAGTTTGGGGATGGTGGGTTCTGCATATGACTATAAAGCCCATTTGTTGTGGATCACATTTATGTCCCTTATTTCTTTGTTTAGTTTCTGTTTAGAAGATCTGTCCATTTCTGTCAGAGGGGTGTTACTATGGTGTTATGGAATATTATATTGCTCAGACCACTCAAGGTTTGTTTCATAAATCTGGGAGCATTTATGTTGAGTGTATAAATATTTAGAATTGAAATGTCCTTTTGTTGTATGATTCCCTTGACCAGTATGAAATGACTGTACTATCTTTGTGTTTCTTAATTTTGGTTGCATCTAAAAATAAGATTGCAATCCCTCCTTTCTTCTGAGTCCCATTTGCCTAAAATACTGTTTTTTATCCCTTTACCATGAATCTTGATTTTTCCTTTAAGGGTACCTGTGTTTCCTGGAGACAATATGGCTTATGCTTTTTTATCCAATCAACCAGGCTGTGCCTCTTCATTTGAGAATTCAACATTTTTTGAGAGAATTGATAAATGTGTTCTATTAATCTTATTTTGTGAAATTCTGTTGCTTAGTTTTATTCCTTGCCCCACAGTGAAAGCTAGGTTGTCCTTTAGTTTGCGATTGTTTACTTTGCTGGTGGTCCGTTGTGATAGTCACTGTGTCGAATAGGTTTAGGTATTCACTTATGATGCAGTAGAAAGTATCAATAATAGATTAGACCTTAGAGAATCTCAGAGCTAGAGGATAAAGTTCATAAGATAACCCAGGTAGTTAAAGAGGCAGGAAAGAAGAGAGACGAAGCAGAACAGTCACTCAGAGAATTATGAGACTTCACAAAGCATACAAGTATTAAAATTATAAAAATTCCTAAAGGGGGGAAAGAACCTCCCATTCCCAAAGGAATGGAAGCCCTAATTGAAGATATCACATATATCATCTAGGTATTTCCTGTAGAGCTAGTCTTGTTGTGGCTAATTTCCTCAATGTTTACATATCAATAAAAGGTTTGAATTCTCCATAATTTTGAAACTTAGTTTATAAGGATATAGAATTCTGGACTGAAAAATTGTTTTATTTATGAAGATTAAAGGTAGATGAACATTCTTTTCTGGCTTAGAGAGTTTCAGCTGAAAAGTCAGCTGTCAGTCTGATGGAGCTATCCCTCTATGTGAGTTGGCACTTAATTGTAGCTGCTTGGAGAATTTTCTCTATTGCCTTGACTTTGAAAAGTTTCATTATTATGTGTCTTGGAGATGCTCTGTTTGTGTTGGGATGACACAGGGTTTGATACCCCTCTAAGAGGAATATTTCAGAATCTTTATTGCAACATCAGAAATTTTCATATATGATATCCTCCCATAGGGCTTCCATTCTTTTGGGACATTCTTCTTTCCCTTCAGGGATTCCTATAGTTTATATATTTGAATGCTTCATGAAGTCCCACAGTTCTCTGAGTGACTGTTCTGCTTCTTCTCTCTTCTTTTCTGCCTCTTTAACTACCTGGGTTAGCTCATGATCTTTATCCTATAGCTCTGAGATTCTTTCTTCTCCATGTTCTCATCTGTTATTTATAGTTTACCACTGCATCTTTAAGTTCCCTGATTGACTCTTTCATTTCTTTAAGCTCAACCGTATTTTTTTATATTCTTCATATATTTCATCAATTTTTTTGATTCTATTTTTCCATGTTCCAATCAATTTCTTTTATTACCTTTACCATTCATATTTTAAATTCCTTTTCTGTCATTTCCATTACTTCTTTATAGTTGAAGTCCTTG
>NW_003852485.1:3108094-3194579 GCF_000181295.1 Otolemur garnettii | reverse complement strand
AAAAGGAAAGAGAGAGAGGGAGGGAGAGAGAGAAAGGAAGGAAAGAAAGGGAGGTGAGAGAAAAGATTTGGAGAAAATGAGAGAAGGACAAAAAGAGATAAAGATAGCAACAGGAGAAATGGTGTTGTTTGGCATGTTGCTGCGGTCACACTGTAACTATAGGACTTTGTAGGGGCAAGCTGAGCAGGTCCCTCAATGCCAGGAGCCCCTTATAAGCCTGGGTAAAAGTAATACAACACCTCCACCAAATATAGAAAGAGAAAAAAAAGAAAACTTCAGCAGTATATTACAATGGGGAGATGCCCATACTATATTTCCAAAGCTAAACGAATACAGTGGATTATAAGCTCGTGTCCTACTTGAGGTAGATTCCTGCTATGACAGCCCAACCAGACCACTGCTGTGACCCCCAGGAAACTCAGAGAAAAGGGAAAAATTAAGAAGAAATAAAAATTAAAATAAAATTACATAAGATAACTAAGAAAGGTGGACATCTTAGCTGTTTTATGAAAAATTTATGTTGGAAAGATGAGAAGCTTTGGAGACTCTCTACCAAAAGAGAGGAAAAATGGAAGGAAATAAAAAAGAAAGAGTCAAAGGGGCTGTAAAAGAGGCTGTAAAACCATAACAAAAATGAGGGAGCCCTTGCTATTGAAGAAAGTAATAATGAAAAAATAACTTAACCAATAACTTAACTTTGGTTAATAACTTAACCAACCAACCAAACAAACAAAAACAAAATGAAAAAAAAAACCCAACAGAAAAGAGACTAAAAGGAACTATATATAAATATATATATATATATGTTGTACATATGTATATATACATATATTTGTGTGTGTGTGTGTATATATATACACACACCATATATACAAATATATATATGTGGGTGCATGTGGGTGCATTTATTACAATATATTTCCTGGATACCAGATGCTGTAGTATTAGGAGACAGAATGTGTTTTTTTGTAAGCAATGCATGCCAGAAATCATTCTAGCTGCTGAGAAGATTGGGTCCTTCCTCCCTCACTTAGTTGCCCTCAATCAGTGCCTGTTGCATCAGCATTCATTCCCTATAGCATTGGGGTCTTAAAGATTTTACCAGATTCCTATGGAGGTAGGTCTCACATTGCCCCCTGACAACGCCCAATCCTTGGGGCGTGCAGGAGTCTCTGAGCTCACTGCAGGAGCAGATACCAGAGCTCAGCTGGAACAGCAGAGCTTGACCTGCACTAGGACCCATCAGACCTTTTCTCATACAAGGCCTTCCCAATGACAGCCCAGGTGGCAGCCTAGCTAGCAGCCTAGACAATGGTAGATCCTCCCCATTTGTATTCAAACCCTGGACACTGTAGAGTCTACCCACTCATTTAAGTTTTCCAGTGCTATTCCAGTAAGTAGATTAGCCCCAAGTCATAAAGCTGCCAGGCAAGTCCTTCCTGTGTCCCCAGTCCTCTGCAGGTAGGCCACTTGTTCCCTTCTGGGCTGGTTTTCTTCAGCTCCAGACCGCCTGATTGGCTTCTGTGGTTCACCACTGCTTCACTGTGCCCCTGGAGTGATGTCTCCAAGTAGGTTACCCCAGCTACAGTTGGCTGGATATTTCTTTCCCCTGCCTTGTTTCTAGTTCACCATCTTGCTCTGCTCCTGGGTGCTTTAAATTTAAATATTGGTTTCCACATGAGATGTTGTCAAAAAAGCACCTATAATTGAAAAAACACAATAATTGAAAAAAGAAGTCAATATTTTGCTGAGAAGATTCTATCTTTATCTTGGTGCCCCAACTTTATAATGCAGGAAAATGTAAAGGAAATACATTACATTACTATGTTAGAGTACCTACATGTTATCTATGGTAGTCAGCCTGTCTAACTTTGCCTCATTCCACATCATTAACAGAAAGCAACACTTCTGTAGACCCATGGGTTGTTTCGATGCTTGGTGTATTTAAACCACTATTAAACTGGCTTCTCAATTTAATGCATTTTACAATGATGCAATTCATTGTTATTTTAAATATATTAGTATATATGTACTTTCCAGACACTAAATTTAGTGCTTTATGGCAAAAGAACTCACCCTTTTTCAAAGTAATTAAGATCTTAAGAAATGCTTACAGATTGCCTCCTGTGTTATTACTATTGAGGAATATACTTCTTTATAATTTTGTATGTTTAGAAAAATCAATAGCTTTGAGTATTTTTAAAAACTAAGTCAAAACATTTTGTATGATATTGTTTTCAAATTTAATCATGAAACTAAAGATACGGATTATTTCATCTTGTTTTGTTTTTCACAGAGTTCATTCTGTGAAGTGTGTCTTTGCTAAATACGTACAATTTCGGATTAAATGATACATCATAGTATTGTTGAAGAGTCTTGATATATGGAAAGTTAGTGTCCAGGGTCCAGCCCACCTCTACTACTAAAGTTCTCTATGATGTAGAACAAGTCAGAGACCAGTGTTTTCAACCATCTTGTATCTCACAGCACACTCGAACTTATAGTTAAAGTTCACTTTGTCAGCACACTTTAATTATGTTGGTCAAAAAAAAGAGTAAAAAAAAATATACTTATCATGCTTTAGACTCTCTCAAAAATAATTTAATTAATGATCTTCAAAATGTTTGCAGCATACTTAAGATCTTCTCATGGTCCAGTTGTTGAAAATCACTGTCATAGACTCTCTTGGTCTTAGTTTCTCCTATTAAATAACAGCTTGGCACCAGTTTATCAATAAGGACTGTTCATAGCTACAATACAATGATTCTATGTACATTTTCACTAGAGAAAGACGTATACTTGTCAAAATGTGATCATCACAAGGTATTATTTCTAATGATTACTTGAATGATTAATAACTACTTCAATTCAATATTCATATCATAAAAATATTGATGAATTGTTACCATGGATTAGATGATGTTTGGTAACAGAAAACAAATAACAAAGTGGATATTGTCATAATTCTGAGTTTTTAGTGCAGTAGAGTGTTTCATTACTGGGAGCGATGTTGCCTCTGGGGGACATTTAGTAGCAGAGGAAACCAGTTTTGGTTATCACAACTTTCATCTGGTGGGTGAAGGCCAGTGCAGCTGCTAAACATTCTGCAATGCACAATAAAGTGCCCCATAACACAGAATCATGTGGTCTAAAATGTTAATAGGGCAGTGGTTGAAAATTTATGGTAGTGTAAGAGACTGACATTTGGGTAAAGATTCCCAGGATGAAGAAATCTAAGTCAGCATTTTTCAAATTATTCTAGAAATCATCCAAAAAGAAGCAAAGGAATATAAATCACATGGATGCTTCATGTTAAGAGTAATAATAAGATCGTTAACTACAGATTCAAAACATGATAAGAGGCTTTAAAAGCAGATGGGATTATACAGAAGAGAAAGAAGAAGAGGATACTCAGTCAGTATAGTAAATATACAGTAGTATAAATATCAGAGAGCAAAATTATAGAGTTAAAATTGTTCTTTCTCATGAACAAGCATACTTTCTCAAGTACAAAATGTTCATTTTGACTGCAATATACTCTTATAGATCTGAGAATACAGAGTTAGCAGAATCAGACATTCTAGAACCAGGTTGATTAAAAAAAATAGTAATAGGACCCCAGAAAGAATAAAATAACAGAGCCATATTTAAAGGAACCATCTGTCTGGGCACCAGCAGAGCAGGTAAATGCCTTTGAGTTGCAAAGCAGGTGATCAACTGTTAAGTTTACTTACCTGTTAAATTAGGTTTTGTAGCCTGTTGTGTCATGTTATACACACACACATAATTTCTGCCTACCTTGTTTTAGAAAAACAAAACTTGATTATGAATAATGAAACATAAACTAGCACAGCAGCAATGGAATGATATCATAATGAAAAGTCAAAAAGAAAGCAAAACTTAATAGCAGATAGAGGTGAATGAAGCAAATGAAAATTGTGATCAAACATTCTGCTATTTACTTAAAATAAAATTGATGAAGGAAGACCACAGAGCAAAAGTATAAGAATTTAGGAAAGAGAATTCTTTCTTTGCTACTACAATAAGGAGAGATAAACCATAAACTGGTAGAATCCTCAAAAGATTTGAGAACAAAAGATCTGTGACACTGATAAATACAAAGGGAAACTCATTGCTGGCTAAGGTCCTCAAGAAAACAGATACCACAGTAGAGCCAGAAATGCAGAGTTACTAGCAAAAATGCTTGGAGGGGTTAAAGAGAAAGGGTGACAGAAGTAAGCGGGGACAGCCTGCCAGCCATATTCAGTCAGACACCTAGGAATGGAGAAAGGAGATAAGATGGGGCAGGGAATGTATTAAACCACATTGCAGCTCTGAGAAAGTTTTGCTCAGTTTTGTGGGGAATCTCAGCAAAGACTGGTCATTAAAGTTGTTTCTCATTGAGCATAATTCTGCTAGCTGGGTCAGCCATTGGCTGGGAGTAGCCTGGAAAGATCGTGGTGTTGGCATGTATGCAGCAGTGGATCCCAAAGTGTGGTATCCAGGAATACTCCCAACTACACCCCTGGCAGCAGGCTCCTCTTGAGAGATGGGATCAGCATCCCTGCATGGTGGCCACACTCATCCATTAGATTTCCCATATTGGAGTCCAAAGCAAGTATAGCTGTGGATGAAGACACAGAGACTCAGAGAGGTTGAATAGGTTGACAGACAAAGTCATATCAGGGAAATACAACAAAAGATGCAGAGGTCATCATTCTGCCTATTCAGAGAATATTCAATTCAGCAAATATAAAGTAGTCAAATAATACTTTACAACACAAAATAATACTTAAAACCACATATATCTCAATTTAAATATTATGGCTACAGCAGACCACATAAAATTCAGTGCCTTAAACCCACTAATTTTGAAAAAAATCTAATCTTTAAAAGAGTTCAAAATCTAAAGAATTAGAAAAAAGAAAAAATAACTACAGAATTACTAATGATAAAAGCAGAAATCTCTGATTTAGAATAATAAGGTATTTCTTATCTTATAAAAAAGTGAAGACATACAGCATTAACTTAATCAAAAAGGAAAAGATTGGATAAATATAAAATAAGAAGTAAAAAGTGAGAAATAATCACAAAAATAGAGAAACTATATTGCACAACTTGTAACACTGTAAAAAAAATTTAAATCTGCATGAGATAGTAATTGTTGAGAAAAATATAATTTATTAAAATTAATCTCCAATTACATACAAAACCTATAGAGACTAGTGAAAAGCTGTCAGTGATTTTCCATAGAGAACTGCCTAAATGGTTTCATAGAAAAATACTGCTAACTATTCAAAATGCAGATACTTAGTATCTAATTGTTCCAAAGTACAGAAAAAGAAAAAAAAAAGTTTTAGATCTCTAAGTGTTCTCCAAACATCTTTCCAAAAGGAACATATTAGTTTGCATTCCCACCAGTAACGTAGAAGTGTTCCCTTTTCTCCACATCCATGCCAACATCTCTGGTTTGGAGATTTTGTGATGTGGGCTAATCTTACTGGAGCTAGATGATATTTCAAAGTAGTTTTGATTTGCATTTCTCTGATGATTAAGGATGATGAGCATTTTAGAAGCTTTTTAGTTTGATCAGGTCCTAGTAGTGTATTTTTTATATTACTGGGAGGTTGGGTGGAGGGAGAATAATTGGTGGGACCATACCTATGGTACATCTTACAAGGGTACATGTGAAATTTACAGGTGTAGAATATAAATGTCTTAACACAGTAACTAAGAAAATGTCATGAAGGCTATGTTAACCAGTTTGATGAAAGCATTTCAAATTGTATGTAAAACCAGCACATTGTGCCCCATGATTGCATTAATATACACAGCTATGATTTAATTTAAAAAAAAAGATACACAAAATGAAAAAAAAATGTCTTAAATTACATGAATCAAGCATTACTATAAAATTCTGGGCAAAAACATACTATGTGACAGAAAGATTCTCCCCCAAAAGATATCCATATGCCAAATTTACTTATCACTACAGATAATAATAAAAATAAAAAACCAAAATAATCCAGCAACCCAATTTTAAAAATCCAAATTAGTTTCTTAAAGGAATGAAATGCATTTATCATATTAGATAGCCTATTTTATCAATTTTAATGTTCATTTTTAATACTGTGACATTAGAGAAATATTAATAGCTTGTTTTAAAATCAATGACTATCATTTTATAATCACTGTTAGCAGGTGGTAGCTGTGACTCAGTATGAAAATATTTCTTTGGTAAGTTAGGCTAATATGAAGAAAGCTTCAGCATCAAAAGTTAACAATTTGATGAAACGTGGTAATACACTTGAGAAATATCACAGCAAGATGATAAAAATGAATTTTATAAAATTCAATATCTATTCCTCACAAAGAAGTCAATCAAACAACAGTATAGAAATGGGAACATGGCATGATTCACGTGTCTCTCTCATAGAGATATCCATTACCTGAATATAGGGAAAGAACAAAACCATTGTTACTAAGGTTGGGAAGAAAACAAAAATGGCCACAATTCCCACTAAGATATAGAATAATATAAGAGATATTAGCCAATACAATTAAGCAAGAGAAAAAAATAAAGACATAAAAATTGGAAGGAGGAAATAAAATTATTAGATGATCCATACATTTTTGTATATATATTTTAATATTCTCATTCATTTGTATACCTTATTCAAAAATATAAATCAAAAAGTCATAATATAAAGTTATAAAGAAAATACTGTTTAAAAATTGTGGGCAGGGGAACATATGAAAATGACCCAGGAGACTACAGATAAGGGTTCCCAATGGCCAGAGCTGAAATAATTTGAGCAATGAGATAAATGATGATAGAATTGGATTGCTGCTCAATAAATAGAATGAATATGCATGAACTCATGTGGATATTAATGAATGATTAGATAAATAAATGGAGGAGAGAAAACAAGATTTCCATACCATATGGAAAAGCACCAGAAAACAACAAAGAAAGAAATGAAGAAAATAAAAAATCTCCATGAGGACTAACACAGTAATAATAGCTGCAGGCAAGATTTAGGCTAAAAATAGTGGGAAAAACCTTAAAGAGAAATCTTGCATAGCCACAAAGCATCTTTCCCAATTATTTATTTACTTTGATGGTTTTAATACATGTTTACATATTTGCAGAAATTCTTCTGTCCTAGGGTTGAATCTTAACCTCTGCACTTGACTGTGGGCTGAACTTAGGGGACTGAATCTAACTAATGGAGTAAGGAAAGACAAATGTGGCAAATTTACAATGAAAAAAAAAATAGTAGTCCACTACATCTCGGTGATCAAAGTCAACATCACTAGTAATAAGTAACACTAATAACCTACAAATACCCCCTGGTGTGATAAAAGTATACTCTATACCTGTGATATTCTTTCCTAAAATCTGTATTCCTGCTCTGTTAATGAGAAAACAACTGGCAAATCCAAATTGAGGAACATTCAACTTTTAAGACCAGAAATCTTAAAAGTTCACAATGACTTCAAGGACAAGAAAAAAACAGGCAATGTCACAAATTAGAGGAGGCTGAAGAAACAAGAAAGGTAAACACCTCATGGAATCCTGGACTGGATCCTGAAACAGAAAAAAGGCAAAAGTGGAAATACTAGTGAAATGTGGAAAAGCTAACAAAATTAAGTCTGTTTTTTAGTGAATAGTATTATACAACTGTTAATTTCCTAGTTTTCATAAATGTAGCATACTTATATAAATGTTGACTTTAGAGGAAGCTTGATAAAGGGAACGTGGGAACTATTTGTACTATCTTTATAACTTCTATATTTATTTCTAAGGTTATTTTAAAACCTGGAATGTATTGCAGAGGGCAAACAAACTAATGCAAATCTTTGATTAAGACCTTCTACAATGGACTGTTTATCTTATGATGAAAAGTTGCATTACAATGATTGGTGCTAATAAAGATCAGGCAAGACTTTGTTGAAAAATGACACTTGAGAAGAGACCTCAGGAAGGAGTCAGAGTTATTTAGGCAAACCAACCGTGTAAGCAGCACTGCCAAGATCAGCCAAGTTAACTTGTCCACCAGCAGCTAAGCACAGATTCATGAATGAGTGAGGCCAAATGACATTAGTCAAGTCTAGCGCAGATAATTCAAACCTTGCAGAACTGTGCTGAGAAAGGTCTGTTACATAGAGCTGAGGTTTTGTGACTGTGTATTCCCCAGCATTATTGTGGTGATAATAACTGACACAGATGCCGTGTTAGAGTCACTCTCTGAGACCTCGTGTGAACACAGCTCCCACCAAGTCATCTACTGCAGAACCCCTCTTTGATTGCAGAAGCTAAAAATGACAAATACTGAGGTATTCAATCTCCCTGGTGTCTATCTGCTGGGCAACATGATATTAGAATCTTACTGGCAAGAGTTTAAACGAAAGAGAAACATATTAACAAAGGTCTCTCTTCTTTGTCTTCCATTGTCCAGTGCTGTGGCAGGAATTTTGAGAGTCACCTTGAGGGATGGATACAAGTCCAATGTATGAGGTGTAAACTTTTACTAAATATCACTGAAGAGGATAAAGTACAAGATGAATAGAATATCTACCTCCAGATATCTTATTTTGAGAGAAATAAAGGTACATTATTGTATATATCACATTTATTTGGGTATTCTTTTCTAAGTAGTTGAAAACACTGATCTAGTTCTCTGAATGCCAAAAGTGATAACGGGAAGTACACAGCAGAAGTATCATTGGAATATTATACCAAAAGATAGTCAATTAATCATGGAAAAGGGCTGCTATGTTGCTGGAGCCAATGGCTGACTTTGAGGCATAAGGATAGAGCTTTTAATTTTGTAATGTGGAAAATTATTAAATGTACAAAGTAGAGGGAATAGTGGAATAATTTCTTATAACCCCATCCTAGCTTTGACACATGCCCAATTTTGTTTAATCTCAGTTGCTTCTCTGCTCTCACATTATTTTGAAATAAATTCCTGATATGAAAACAGGAATATTTTAACAGTTTTAGTTTTTAAGCAGACTTTAAAAAGACGTTTTATTAGTGTGTCAAACAAATGTTTGTTGGTCATTATTTTAGTTAAGTTTGCAGGGAGCTTATCTGATTGGTTTAGAGCTCTATAGGAAAAGCCCTATTTATCAGACCACTGTATGGGTTGCCGAATAGACTGGGTAATGTTGCCACGCTAGGCCAATAGTTGTTGTCCTCTTCACAAACTATTCAGACACTGTTTCCCTGAGGGGAAGTGGGGGCTAAGGCAGGTAAATTCAGTAAGAATGGCTGAGAGTAGACTGGGACCTCCTGTAATTTCACCACCTATGGTCAAGTATTTTATAGATGCTGAGGATACAAAGATAAAGACTCTGCTCTAGGATAGTTTATTTTTTTTTTCATACTGCCATATTTACATTGATTCTTGTTTTCAAAAATCAGGTTGATGCTTTTCTTGATGGTGACTTTTGTCGGGGGAGCAGTCTACTCTTGGTTCTTGGTCAAAGAAGGACGAGACACATCAAAGCATCAGGTCCAGCTAGTTGGTGGACTGTTATCCTAGTTCTTTGGCTCCCCGCTTGGAAAAATCTCAAGTAGGGGCCAGTATGACAGAGTGACCATAGACAGATAGTGATTTCATGAGGAGCTTTTTATTGTAGAGTGGAATGGATCTCTCTCTGCAAGTGGAGAGAAAGACTGATGGATCGACTGACCGACGATTGATTGACTGACTCTCTGGGAATTCTCAGATTGTTTCCTTTTATTGGCCTGGTCCAGAGAAGTGTTGTGGGATGTTAGCAGATGATTAACAGATGTTCTCAAGGTTGCATCTGTGTATGTGAGCTCTCTCTCTGAAAATCCACCTGGCAGGAGAATCGCAATGTAGATTTAAGCTAATGACATAATTATTAGCCTTCGGTTATTCTAGGTCACTTTCCAAATTCTATTATGCCTGGGTTGAGGAATTCCCATATGGGTAATGCATCCTCTCCTTCTCCAGGGATGGCAGTTGCTGGGGATGGGATGATGGGTGAGCCGACCGCAGGATAGAGTGCCCGCACTTGTCTTTCCTCCCAGGTGAAGCAGGGTGCCCTTGTCCTAGACAAGATGGGGATCCTACCTAACAACTTCTTTTAAGAGAGAGACCATATCAGTTGTTTCTATAATATTTCTGGAAACTTTCATCTAAAACACATGTAGAAACTTTTATTTTATATATATTTATCATAGGTAACATGTCATATAGAACATATTCTGCAAACATATTGAATAAACTATTTTGCCAGTGGTCATAGTCTATATGCACTGTCTAACCTTAACTTACTGACAAAAACTATGAAACTAATTTTGTCCCTCTTGCCATTAATGCTATAAGAAGGTCCGCGTGATTTTTATCATGCAGCAATTCTTTATTTCAGGTGTATGTCATTAACAAGGAAGGCTAAACCAACTCCCTCCCTAAGTGTGGCCTAGATCTGCATGTTTACGATAATTTAAACATTATTACACCCATGTTTATGAAATTGATCCAAATAAATTATAGTATACGAATTTGAGTGTGGTGATGATTATATTGCATTATTTACATTTCAGTGGCTGGAACTATTTTTTCCAACATGGTATTTGCTTAAAGTAATTATACTGACTGAGAACAGTGGCAGATTGAAATTAAATGTTTGGATTAAATATTTTGTCAGCAAACATGCAGCAACTGCTTTGCTGCTGCTGCCTCTCTTCTATGCATACTGATTACAAAGTGATTGCAAAATGATTAGCTTAGATTTTGGCACAGTTTTTAAAATACTTAGATAAATGCTGCTTGATATACAATCTTCTAAATGTTTAAATCACCAGAAAAATCCAGAAGCAAAACAGGCAAAAGAAACTTCAGGCAGCATTTTAACTTCTAGTTCAGTCCTTGTTCAAACAATTAAAAACTTGCCAAGTCTAGAAAGGATTTCAGTTTTATGAAGTCTAAGTTTTGGTTAAATATAAACCCTTCCAGGTGTGCTCAGGGCTGGAAGTGGGAGAAAAAAGTACTACTTTCCTCTAAAAGAAGAAACATATGAAACTATTTTTAAGCGAGAGCTCTTATGGTTTCTTGGATATTGATTGTCTCTTGCAAAATAGTGGTTTAATGTGCTAAATGGAAGCAAATAAGAACATATGGTTTAAATCTACCCTGAAATACAAATGTATTTTTAATAACCATCATAGAAGTACTTGACAAGATGTTTTAAGTTTTACTTTCCAGAATGAAACCATTAAAAATGATTTTTAAATAAAGCGAGCCTCTGATATATCTTGTAAATCTCTAGTGTACACTCACTTAGATTTCAGTTAGGAATTGAAGAGTATAGGATCATTTTTAAAACAACTTCAGAGGCTAAATATTGGCCAAGGCACTAGCTAAAAAGGAATTCAGTTTTTAATCTTTCAAGAATGACTCTCCCAAAGAATGGAAAAATCAATTGATGCAAAATATTACAAAGGTAATATTTTTAAGCGAATAATGTGGTTACAAAAAGTTAGCAAATACTATATTTAAGTATTTTATGAGCTCATTCGTATTGACAGAGCAATGTTAATTCAAAACTGATTTGTCCTATAACTGAAGAAAAAGCATAAGGGTAATCAACCAGTTCATTCCTTACTACACCATTCAAGTTTATCTTACTCTTCCAAGTTCTGCAGCTCATGACAAATCCAGTCCTGGCCTGGCCCAAGCCACTTATTTACTTCCATCAGGGCATGGCACATGTATAATAAGCTGGGGGGAACTAAGCTTATTCAAATGAAGAATTATGAAACTATTTGGCTTGCTGTATTTTGGAGTCATTCCAAGTTACATCTATGTACATAGCTCAATCAAAATAAGAGAAGTCTGGGTTATAATGTCAGATTGTGTGCATTTCATTCTCAGGATATTACCAAATTATACCACCTGGCCACAAACAGGTCTTCCTTCCAGCATCTATGTCTGGTATATGTGGATGAAGCAGGCATAGGAGAAGAAAAAATGGAAGGAGAAATGGGAACAAATGGGAGGGCAACGGAGAAGTAGATTTAAAAAGTATTTCAATTCTAATCAACTTTTTGCTATATTTAAATTTCTCCTGATTGGAATTGACATCTATCAGGAATGCTGTTATTGAGAATGTTTTTGGATATTCGTGCATCGTCTGTCAATTTTTTTAGCAGAATATTGAGGTAACAAAAGTAAATATTTCCAGGTTTGAGAGTGCTGCAATTGAAAAGTTAGATACTGTGAGACCTTTGCAGAATTGTCCAGATGCTCCTCACGGAAAGCATCCTGCTTGCATCATGATGAACACTGTGTCGTCTCCTGGCTGATGAAGCCACACTAGGTGCTTTATACACAAAATGCAAAGACTAGCCATGTGCTTCACCAACTGAGGATACAGGATGAAGCAAAAAAACTGACAGAACAGACAGACAATAAAAATTAACATAGCTATCTGGACAAGACACAATGTGTGTGTGTGTGTGAGCTCGCGTGCGTGTGCGCGTGTATGCACAGTATTTAAGATCAATGGACTTGGTTAGCTGGCTGAAGCAAACTGTCCAGGAATGTCCAACCTTTTTTTTCTTCTGCTGCACATTGGAAGAATGCCTTGGCCCACATATTATATACACAAATCCTAATGAAAGCTGATTAACAACAACAACAAAAAATCCATGCATACTTTTCATGATATCTGCCTCCACAGATAGGTAAAAAAAAAAAAAAAAAATCCTCCCCAAATCAGCATGAGGCCCGTGGGACATAGGTTGGACACCCGTGGGACTTTACAACTTTGTGGCACAGATTGTCTAAATGTTTCACCTGTTTCCTTTCCATCTAGGCACACAGCCAGACCAATCTCCCAGACACCTTTGTGACAAGGTATGGCCACAAGTCTGAATTCAGGACAATGAAATGTGAGCAAGAGAGATCAGTAACTTCTCTCTGTTGCCAATTGAATCTTAAGTAAATGAGAAAATGAAATCTTGAATTAATCCACTGAGATGCTGTGGTTTATTCGTTACATCTGTTAGCACTACTTTAACGACTATAGATCTGTGTACTTTGAGGTGGAATGCAACTGTAACCAAAACATAAAATGTTTAGCATTACCTTAATGGGCAGTGACAACGGGAAAGGAAACAGAGAGTAGAGCCCTGAAAGGCAGAAACCAAAGTTTTGAAGAGCCATAGGATTTAGAAAACCTGTCTCTGGTCCTGAATTCTGATCCATTAGCCAACACCTTCCCCACCCCACACCACCTCCCGTGTCAGTCCTATGGTATTCACTGCCTACCTAGTTTTTTTTTTTTGGGGGGGGGGCATTAGTATGTGCATAGACTTTACTCTGTGGGTGCCTTTAAATTCCCTTTGCACTGCTACTTAGGTGCCTGTCCCAAATCAGCGGGAGTCCTTGCCACTGGTCAGGAGATTTCGACAATCGGCTAGAATGCTGTGAGTTAAGAAGAAAGTATATTTCATTCCAATCATCCGAATGACTTATTTGGATTTTTTTAAAACTCATCTTTCTTTTCCGTGAAAAATGATAGAGATTTAGGTTTTAGGTATAATGATAAGTACTTAAAAGGCTTTTTCAAACTCTCCTGGGTATAAGCCTGGTTAAGACAATTAAGTCCTCATTTATTGCTCAGATTGCATCAACCTTTTCTTGCTAAACCACTGATGGCTTCCTGACTTTTATGTAACAAGTGGAAAGAACATGATATGGAAGATGGTGAAAAAGCTCTTTGGGAAGTGAAATTGTATATGGTTCTCAGTGGTCCTTCGAAAAGCAAGAGTTTAGATAAGATATAATAAATAATCTGGACCATTGGAAACCTCACCCGCACCCCTAGCCACAATCGCCAATGGCAGAGACAGTTCATTGATCCCTCAGCGCTTATCCTCAGAGTTCCAAAATAGTTTGAAATCTTCAACACAACTCATCACAGCCACTACAATTGACTTAAGTTGGTACAAGTTTGCCCGATTTTCTATATACCCTCTCCATATCCTTTTGGAAGCCTGCCATTTGGTTTGCATAAAACAGAAGTAAAATCCTAAAGCTCCACACTTTTTCATCGTTTTCCCAGCAGACCAGTTTTCCGAGGACTCGGTAATTCCCATTGCTATTCTCATGTTAGTTACATTGTAAAAAGCATAGAAAAATAAAATTCATGTAATTGCTCTATCAACTGCCTATAACCCTCCATTATGGTCTTATTTAAAAAATGCAAGGGATCATTTTTAACTCTGAAGAAGTGAAACCATTTAACGTGATCTGACACTTCTGGGATATCCTGCATATCAAACCTTTTTGGTTCTCTCTGTGAAAGGAACTATTCAACTATATGCTCATCAATGTTACCAGCAAATCAGATGAAAGGGAGTGATGTTAACTATAGGGGATTGAAATTATGATGGAAAATGCCCCTTTGCATAGTTCCTGTGGAGAACTGGACAGTGCAATCTCAAAAGCAACTATTTAGTCACCGGCCTAACTTCCTCCAAGCCGAGAGGGGTAAAATAACGTTCTTCTGTTATAGAATTTTGCCACATCTCTTCCTTGATTACAGTCATCTTTCTTTTAAGTTGCTGTTAGAAACCAACTCGAAAAAAGCCATCCAATTTGAGTGAAGGCCATCTTGTCATTTTAAAGACAAAAAAATGAATTTGACATATCTTTCCTGCATGTCACCTCTTGAATTTGAAGAATTTGAAAAGGCCTTTGAAAAATTAAATTTTAAGATTGTACCGTGGACTGGAAAGACATTTTTGAAAACTGTTTTTGTTTTGATTTTTGCTAGAAGAATTTTATTCCTTAGCTGATTGAAACTAGCTGAGGAATTGTTCGAAATTGTCTTCTCCTCTGCCACATGGCAGGTTCTTCCTTTCTGCACGTCTATCCTGTCAGCTGATAGAATTTTGAATGGGTATTTCAGATGTTGAATATTATCTGAGACTAACTCAATAAATTACAGAATGAAGATAAACTGTACTTCAGCTATTAAGCCAGGCAGGCCCAATGATGCCCAGGGATTCCTGCTGCCTGTGAAATCCAGCATGAGGTTTTGATCAGTGGAGGTAATTTATTAGAATCTTACCTTCTCAATACCACTGGTGAGGCCCAGGTATAGAAACAGCTGGACCCATTCACTCTTTCAAGGCGTATGGGGATTTTACAGCCTCCAGTGCAATCCATAGCACTTTATGTCCAGTGAAACTCCTAGTGAGACAATGCAAATGCATTGCTCTTGTTATTGAATAAAAAGATGACTTACCTCCGATTTTTTTTTTTTTTTCAGAGTCTCACTCAGTTATCCTGGTGTTGAGTGCTCCGGTGTCATAGCTCACAGCAACCTTAAACTCTCGCCTCAGCTTCCCAAGTAGCTGGGACTACAGGGTGCCCACCACAATGCCTGGCTGTTTTTGAAGATGGGGTCTCGCTCTCAAACTCCTCAGCTCAGCGAACAGTCTGCCTGCCTCAGCCTCTCAGAGTGCTAGGATTATAGATGTGAGCCACCTCACCTGGTCTTTCCTCTGACTTTGATAGTTACAAAATTAATCTGAACCAACTTCCGAGGGGTTGGGTTCTTTGCCTGGTTTGTTCCTGTTACCTTTTTGAAGGTTATTTTATTTGCAAATAAACAGAACATGGGATTTGCATTAGGCAATTTTGCATTGCTATGAAGAAGTACCTGAGACTGAATAACTTATTTTAAAAAGTGGTTTATTAGGCTCAGGGTTCCACAGACTGTATAAGCAGCATGGAACCAGCACCTGTATCTTGGGAAGGCTTCAAGGAGCTTCCAGTTGGGGTGGAAGGTGAAAGAGAGGCAGGGATGTCACATGGTGAGAGAAGGAGAAAGAAAGGGAGGAGGAGGGAGGAGCCAGGGTCTTTTGAACAATCAGCTCTCCCAGGAACTAATGAAGGGGAAACTCACTCATAACCTGGAGAGGGCAAAAGCTTATTCACCCTACCCTACCTGGTGACCCAAATACCTCCTGCCTCAGGCACTAGAGATCTAGTTTCAACAAGAGACTTGGAGGGGGACAAAACTATCCAAAGTATAAGGGGATTAATTCATTCTACAATGATTCAAACAGCTTTACCACTTTATGCCTGTGTTGCCTTGGGGCAAATTGCTGACCTAGTTAAGCCTCAAAATCTTTAGGTATCAAATGTGGGTACAAACCGGTACCTCCTTTGTGAGATCGAAGTGTGATATTAAAAAGGTAATCCATGTAAAGTTTACCGTAGATTATAGTATAGTTCATTGCCTCTCAAATTTGAGCTTACACCTACTTCCCCTAAGGATCTTGTCCAAATGCAGATTCTTATTTAGTAGGTCTAGCACAGGACGTAGATTTGGAACAAATTTCTAGCTGAGGCCAATGTTGCTATTCCAAAAAGAAAACTTGGTAGGAAGTTGTAAGCTCACCTAAAAGTTATTTTGATAAATATTATTTTAATATCATCATCACCTTTATTGTTATTAATTTGTCTTTCCCACTAAATGGAAGCTCAGTAAAGGAAAAAAAGACAGAGACTAAGTGTCCCATAAGAACTGTTGTATCTCTTTACCCACACTGTGCTCATACTAGTGTAATAACCAAGCCCCCAGCCCTTGACCCCCTCCCTAAGACTAGTGGGGAACAAGCCCCCTACCCTAGAAAAAGAAACCTCTCCTAAGCCTTTTATTTCCTGCCCTCTCAAGGGTAGAGAAACAGCCTGAAATTAAGAAAGTATGCAGGGAGGGGTTGATTCCAAATAAAGCCCCAGGTGAAGAGGTCCCAAGTTGTTCTCAGAAATTTACCCAACACTTGTTTTGTACCCCCTGAACTGTGTGACCCCCATCTTATGATCATGAAGTAATGTACTTGTGATGTGTATGTAACCCTCACCCAGAGTTGTGTAAACCTTTATGATGTACCCTTACCTTGTGACCCCTGAGCTGTACTGAATTGTGCTAACTGCTATGATTGGCTTCTGTATTGTGCTAGCTGCTGACCCTGCAAAATAATAGTATAAAAGGCTCCTCACCCATTACTCGTGGCTTCTTGTTGGCCCACCACAAGAGATCACTGCAGGTGCACCTGCAGGTGTATCAAAATTATCAATAAATTTCTATTACTTAATTATACCTGAAGTGGGGTCCATCCTTCTCTCTCATCTACTATCCCATTTCACTAGGTACTCAATAAATATTTGATAATTAAATGTAAAGTACTCTCTATTTGCCTGTAACACATTTTTTCTGCCTTTTTTTTTTTTTTTTTGAGAGAGAGTTTCACTATGTCACCCTCAGTAGAGTACTGTGGTATCACAGATCACAGCAACCTCGAACTCTTGGGCTTAAGTGATTCTCTTGCCTCAGCCTCCCAAGTAGTAGCTGGAACTATAGGCACCCGACACAAAGCCCTGCTTTTCTTGTTGTTGCAGTGGTTTTTGCTGGCCCAGGACAGGTTTGAACCCGCCACCCTCTGTGTATGTGGCTGGCGCCATAACCATTGTGCTAAGGGTCCCAAGCCTTTGCCTATTTTTTTTTTAGTAGCTTGCCTTTTAATAGTGGAATAAATTACACACTATATCTTCTACTACCTGGGTTTTTTTTTTTTTTTTTTTTTTTAGCTTTAGCTGAGTTGTTATTTTCCAATTCCAACCTCCAATTCTAATTAATGTGTCATTTCTTGGAATTTTGACAGCTCCTCCTCTTACTTCTATCGCACATGTATCATCTGCTTGTCTACTCGATTTTTGTGGTGTTATGAGTAAAAGTTGTTCACCATTCATATTTAGGAATATGAAACTTATCACTCAACATAGCCCCTGCACATAGTAGGCATTCTATGAAACCCTGTTGAAAGGGACAATAAATGAATGAATTATGGTGACGAGGTCCCCTATAATGATCAGCTTACTAACATTTGGGTGTTTGAAATGTAAGAGATAATAATTTTTGTCTTTTATTATTCCACAAGTGTTACAAAAATAGGACAGGTTGTCTGTCCTCATCGCAGGTGCGGCCCAAATTCAGGATTAGGAGCAGGCAGCCACGTTTTATGCAAACTCTCTCACTTCCTGGAACATGACCTTGGGTGGGTCAGGCAGCCTCTGTGAGCCTCAGCCTTGACAGGAAGGAGCCCTACAGCAGACTCAGGCCAACTGTTCTCTGAAGGGTCTGGGGCTGCATGTCCATTCAGGAGGGACATAGCTAAGGCAAGAGCTTTCTGATTCTTCTAGACATGGTTCCTGCAGGCTATGGGAAAGGAGACTTTTGTTGGATTTGGTGTCAGCTGCTGTCATCTCATCAGTTCTTTTCCTACCCCAAAACCCAGGGTAGAGATTGACTAATTGGAGGACCTTGATTTATTAGTTCATTGATACCTTGTCCTGAAAAACAGTAAATCAGAGAAAAATTTGAACTACCCCCTCTGAAATTTTCTATAAACTCTAATCTCCAACTGATGTGATTCAAATTGTTTAGCTGATTTATCAGTGCCATAAATTTTCTCAGGGCTGTCATTCTCCATCCTAGCTGCACATTACAATCGCCCGGTGGGGTAGGGTGGGGTGGGGTGAAAAAAATACTGATGCTAGGTGAGAACAACTGACTTATATTCTATTGGAGTCAAACATCTTTGTTTTTTGAAAGCGGCTTAGTTGATTCTTACATGCATTCAGAGCTGGGATTCACTGTTTTTAGCAGATAATTGTGTTATAGAGGTACCTACACATCTGATACTGTTGCTGAATGGATTTTGGTAAAAAAGCTTTATCTAACGTTTAAAATATAATTACTGCTTTGCATATAGTAAATCTTTAATAAATATTGGTTGAATAAATATTAAACTGTTAAGCTACTACTGTTTAAATCACTGAACTGGTGGAAAGAAAAACGGAGAGGAACAGTATCTTTTGGTTTCTTGTTTCAAAGAAAACATATGGTTCTTGTTGCTAAGGAAACAGTCACCCATTCATGTTCTTCATTCTGTCTTTGGGTCACGCCCAATGTTGATCATGTCAGGACTTCAAGAGAAAAGTAATTTTTTAATCATTTGATAATCAAGTTTTACTGGCTAAAAATATTATTGCCATATTTTGTTACATACCCAATGGCCAGGACTGTCATACTAAGCACTAGGAATTATTTTAAAGCAGTCTCATAGAAAAATAAAGATCCTACTGGAGGATGAATGATAATTGTTTTGAGACTAGTTACAAATACTTTAAAATTCTGTATGCTGTGCTGGCTTCAGCAACACATATACTAAAACTGGAATGATACAGAGAAGATTAGCATGGCCCCTGCGCAAGGATGACCTGCAAATTCGTGAAGCGTTTCATATTTATTCCCTCAGTCTTGAGAAAGGTCGTCTATTTGCTGAGAAAAAAACAGACGGGTAAAATTCTGTACGCTACAGAAAAGGGCTCACATTAAAACAAAGTCACCAGGGACTGGACAAGGGTGAAGGGAGTGAGGGCTACACAGGGCACAAACTCAAGGGGACGCTCCTAAGATTCAAGTGGGTTCACCTTCAAATGCGTAGCTTAAGCACTTCCCTCACCTCATCCGCTCAGTCCTGACAGACAATTCTAGGGCAAGAAGACATTCTGTTCCTACACATTTTAAGAAGGAAAAAACGTGATTTCTCTACATTGAACTATAGAAACTGGAGAGCAACAGAGGTGATTATACAGTTTGGAGTGGAGCCAAACTGCTGAGGTTAATATCTTTGTTCTGGGGCAGCAGGACTTAATGACAGCAGTGAATGGTCAGGGCCTCAACTACACTTCTCATCTGTAAAATGGATGCCCATTTGTAACTTCCTTCCCCACAGCTTAAGCCCTACCCTTTGCTGGCAGAGATCCAACTCTTTTCAAGTGTTCACCTATCTCCCCCATGAGTCCTGGGTAAATTCTAGTTAATCTAAGACAAGCGTGTTATCTCATGCCCTTTGCCCAAGATCAGTTAGGGATGTGACTCATTTGTAGACAATATGACAAGGGAAGAGATCTTTGGGGAAACATTTTCTTGCTCTTAAATAAATAGGCACAGGAAAAAACAGTACTATTTCTTTCCCTGAGTATTTGCTATCTACTGGAGGTGTGTGGAACCATGACAGGCATTTTTCAAACAGAAAGAGAGTCACTGGAGGATACCACCAACACGATGAACATAGAAGGGCAGAATAATAGAAAGATCCTATATCTTTGAATTCAACATTAGGGTATTGATTTGACTAATCGTGGAACTTAGTTTTTATGCTGTTTGAAATACAAACTCCCATCTGTCTCTCTCTCTCACACACACACATATACACACAAAGGCCTCTTATTATTTAGGCCAGTTTGTCAGGGTTTTCTGTTACTTTCAATCAGAGCACCTTGTATCCAAAATAATCTTTTTGTATACTTGGTGAAGAAACTCAAAATGTATTCCACAATATTTGGTTAAAAACAAAAGACACACACACATACAAAGGGGACAAATAATTTTAAGAAAATGAATTCTTGTGAACTCAATGTCTTAGACCAGAGTGTCTCAATTTTGACACTATTGATGTTCTTAGCTGGATAATTTTTTTCTGAGGTGGACTGCCTAGGCATTATGTGATTGAACGTCCCTGGCCCCTGCCCACTAGATTTCAGTAGCTCCCCAAGTTACATTTGTAACAAAATGTCTTCAGACATTACCAAATATCTCTGCAGGTTGGGGGTAGTGCAGGGCAGGAGCCAACAAAATAACCCCCCATGGAAAACCACTGCCTAAGACTTCACTTAGAAAGATGGATAGATATAAAACAAAAAGTTCTCATTCTGGAAAACAGCCTGACAGATATTTATTCTAGCCTACTCGATTCATTATCAGGTGTTAAATGCATATTTTTACATTTCAAATGAAAGGTTAGTTATATTCAGCAAACCCCAACTATCACCATGGAGGCAGAAACCTTCCTTGTATTACCATTGTTTCCAGCGTTTTACACGGTGGCAGCCTTATGAGAAACTCAATAAATACTTCAGATAAAGGGATGGATAGTTAGATGGATGGATGAATAAGTGGGAAAACAATCTCTTAAACTACTTTATTGTCTTAGAGGCAAAACAAATCCAGTCAAAATCAAATTTGAAAACAACTAGATGATGCACTATATGGTATCAATGAAGTGCTGCAGGAATCTGCAGATTAGGGCCACCAAGCAGAGCTAATGGTAAGGACGCAGAAAGTGACTTGAGAAAACAAAACAAAGCAGTCCCCAGAGGCTACAGAAAGGAATAAAAACCACAGTGACAAGGCAGAAAAAGGTGGTGATGGAAAACAACAGGCAATTTGGAATTTTAAGTCAGTAGGCTTCAATACCAGGGATGTGGAAGAAGAAGAGAAAGGGAACGTACTCGCAGAAAAGGATCGTCCAACCAATGTTTCCACTGGCACTCCTAACATCTTTAGTAGTTGTTTTACTAAATTTGAAGAACAGCTATAGTAGGTTTTGGAGAAAAATGTCTAGAAACTGCTTTTCTAGGAACAAAGGACATTTGAAACCTGTGGACCAGCCACTGATAGACTTAAGTAGACTGAAGGAGAGAGAAAGAACTAACATGGAGCTAGGGGGTGGGGAGGACTGAACTTCACTGGAAGCAGATGACTCTGAGGTGCTGCTGTGACAACACCCTAGAGCCAGGTTAGAACCTAAGTTAAAGGATAGGATTAGAGTGTGGCTCTGGGTGTCGTCTACATGGGGATGAAGTCACACAAGGAATTAACAAAGAGACTAGAGACCAGAGGTTAAGAGTAATCTTTGGTGAGAATAAATAAATGAAATAATTTAAATCATTAATTAATGTTTATAATGAATTGAAAAAATCAGTCTTTGAAGAAGAAAGAAAATTAGGAGACTACAACAGCATACGATGTTACATCATGAGGACAGCCATCAGTGGCATATGTCTTAGAAAGCTGGAAGAAGGCCGAGCTGAAAAACAGGCCCTATGTCTGGCAGGGGGGAGATAGTTAAAAGTACTTAAGGCAGAAAAAAAATATCTTTTCAGTTGTATGTATGACTGGACAAAAGCCTACACAAATGTTCTGTAGCGCTATGTGAGCCGGAAAATATGCTTAAGTGTGATCTATTTTGCAAAAGTCCCAAAGCACAACTTGACATTAGTGGGGGCTGATATGCCAAAAAATGAATTACTAATGTAGACTAAAATAAAACACTATAAAATCTCTGAAGCTATCTTACTGCATTTAATGTTTCTTTTCCAAGAGTTGGACAGCTTTTCATGACTTCCTACGCAAGTGAAATCTGGATCACGTCTTAAGGGAAATCCACCTACTGGGTTTAATTTTACCCAGCTCGAGTCCTCTACCAGAAAGAGAGGGAAGATGAATTGCTTGGGAACTGGTAGCTCAAAGAGGACGTAGAAGCTGGAGACCAAAGAAGGAGGGCAGGAGAAGGACATCACTCCAAACCAGCACTGTTCTAATTGTTGTTTAATGTCAAAAATAACACTTGCCAAACACAATCTTATTTGGAAGCCAAGATAAATGATTCTTAGAGAAGGGGAGCTGCTTTGGTTGAGCTAGCATTTGGGGAACCTGCTTTGGCTCCTATGCCCTTTAACCTTTATGAAAACTCTCTTTGGATCCCCTGGGATACCATTAAAAACAATGTGTTGAACCCATTTACTCTCAAATAAAAACCTGAAGACTTGACATGTTCAAGACTTTATTGGAGATGACCCAGCCAGCTAATGGCTCAAATAGAATTAGAGCCTGATTATCCTGAGTTTCACACATTGTGTGTAAGCTGCAGAAACATTAGGGGGAGTCTCAGAGTAAGGAACCAGAGCCGAGGTGACTTTCCCCTTGACTTTGAACACCTTCAGAAAAACTGTCCAAATCAAGTATTTCTTTTTCTGAACATCTTATCTCCCATTAATTATTTAGTGTGGAAAGAAATACAAATTTGTTTTCTAGAAATGGAATAAGTGGACTAATTTTTGTCACCATCCACTTTGTGCTTCCTTTTAATTGATTTGTACATGACTACATACCAAAGTCTAACAATTAACAACACTCACTCTCTCACTTAAAGATTCTCCGCCCGAAAGTCCATTTAAAGTACATAAATGGAAAGAGAATGGTGGGAAAAGGACACTGTGTCCCCATTTGTACATTAGGAAGAAAATCAGATTAAGTTGTATAGCTATCACTTATCCTTAATACATCAAAACTCATTTGGAAATATTTGATATTCTGACTCAAACATTGGATGCATTTGGCACTCTCTCCTCTGAAGCTTCCATGGGCGTCTATGTGGAAGCAGCATTCATAGGCCAGCTCTGTGTCTACAGGGCACAAACATCACTATCACTCACACTGAGACAGGCAGATTTTATAGTGGTTTATTTTGGTCTACATGAGTATTTTATTTTTTGGCATGAAAGCTCAACCAATGTCAAACTTGTCCTTCTCCCTTTGTAGGCTCTGTGTTTTCTTTAAAAACAGGAAATTGATAGCTATCAAATTTTTGTTTGCCTCATATGATAATAGCTAAGCAATGGCTGGCAACCAACTTTGTTAGAACATTACACTGGAAAGGAACTGAAATGAGACTACTGACTAATACAGCAAAAGAGAAGAGAATTCCTAAGTACTGGTTAAGTTTGTGCTTCTCCTGTTTGTTGCTTTCAAATGGTAGACTAAAAAGCCAGTGATGGTGGTTTCTTTTTTTTCTCCCCCAGCTCTCCTTTGGGGCTTACTGGCCAATAGTAAGCCCTTTAAAAATACTTCTTGAACATTGAGTGTTGCCTTTAATATAAGTCAGACAAAAATGAACTCACTGTAGTCCAGGAGATGATGTCCAAGTCAGGATCCAGGACTCTACGTACTTCCTGTGCTCAGGATGGCCATGCATCATCTCTCAGAGATTATAGGCAAAGGGGACAAAGTTTCCTTATATAGTCTGTTGCATCTACAAACCACGGAAATAATTTGCAGTCAGGTCAAATGCCTTTGGAGAATGTGATTCATTGCACTGTTCATGACCTATACCGAATTTGAGTTGGGAGATCTTCATCTCAGTTTGAAACTAAGTAGATTTATGGGTCTGTCGGCACGGCAAAGTCCTTTGACGTCATCTCAATAGGAAGTGTACAGAGCAGGGAGAATATTAAGGCACTAGCTATGTCTACATTGCAGAAAATTAATTAGTCAACTAAGGCAAACAATAGTTTATTTCTCTAAAAACACAAATATTCAAATCATCCATCTGACTGGTCTTTTACTATTTTAAAGATGGATTAAATGATTTTGCCCATAGAAGTAACCAATGCCTAGCTGAAGAAAACAACACGATGACAATGCATTAAAGATCTTTTCTTTTTGCTTTTTCAATATCAAGCTTTTCATAACATAATGTGATCATATATCTGCATAAGCATACACATATATACACAAACATGTTCATACATAGTCTTCTAATAGAAAGGTTGGTAGGTAAATAGATATACGTATTGATAAATATCAATGTTTAAATAACTTATGTTAAAAGGGAAAAAACAGGATTAATAATATCTATAATGTTTTCCCACATGACTAGTTAACATTAACCAAAACATTTTTTGAGCAAATCTCAAGCTGGACAGAAGAACAAAAGAGAAAAATCCAATGAAAGAAGAAAGATGTTTTTAGAAAAATGAAACCTTTAGCGTTAATATTGGCAATACACGTCTGATACTATGGCATTGATTTTACCCTGAACAGACTTTTGTATTTTATATATGTATCTGTGCGGGGAAATACTGTAGACAGAAGACTGCTATAGACCGAAGACAGACCTCTTGATTGTGCACAGGCAGCCATATTGTTTTAGTATTGTCTGAAGCAAAGACCTTGAGACAGAAGGGATCTGTTCAAAATAAATTAGCATGAAGTTTTAAATTTAGTTAGGAAAAGAAAAGTGACTTTTTTCTGCAAGAAAAGAGATGGCAGAGCACAGCAACATGTTGGCATGTTGGGGATTTGAGGAAGAAGGTCCAAAATGGACTCCCTGCAGTGAGGAGAGACCAGGGCTTTTAGAAAGAGTCATGTCTCATAGTTGGGTTAAGTTGTTTCTAATCCTGGGCAGTATTTTCCCTACATTATCCCCAAGCAAATTATAAAACCTATAAGATACAGAAACACTCTGTTAGTGTTACCCTGGAAAATTAAAGAGAAGGAGCTATAAGTATTGTTGGTGTGAACTGTTGAGGAAAGAGAAAATAATCTACAGGAAAGATGAATGAACACAATTTATAATTGCTCAAATATTTTTTTTCTATCGGAGTGTCTCAATCTATGCCAAGAGGTTGTGAGCTCCAGGATAACGAATCATTTCTGTCTTATGCACTGTTATATCCTAATACTCAGGATCCTGCCCAGTACTTGATCCTTACTAAGTAAACAACATTTGTTGAATAAACAAATAAATGAAAGTTAATCAGAGACCATGAGTTCAAATGGATAAAAGTAATTATAAATTACCTCATTAGGAGCCATTGGAAATACTGGAGACGGCTCTGAACTACTTGTAAACTTAAAGAATAAAGGAATTAGGAAATGCGAATAAGGTTTAGGATATTTTCACCCCTAAATGAGTGGAATACAATACAATTCTAACCACCTGGGTTTAGCATGAGATGCCACAAGTCCTAGACTCAGTCCACCACAAGACTGACCTGACTTCAGATGCCAGTCTCATTTTGAGGGTCCCCGACCACACAGGCCACCCATACTTCTGACTGACTGATTATAAATTTGGGCATTCCTATAACCCCTCAGCCTTGATAACTCATCAGAACAACTCATAGAATGCAAACAAAATGCTGAAATGCTGTATTTATGAGCATAGTTCTACTATAAAGGATCCACTTCAGGAGGACCAGTCAAACCAAGAGCCATAGAAAGGGAAGTCTGGCAAAAAGTAGTGTACAGAGATTTTTGAAGGGTTTCAACTTATCGCTCACCTCAACTGATAAATACCTCATGGAGCCAATGAAAACATTTAATCCTAGTTTTAAATTTTCAATTAATTTATTATTAGTTCTGTTCCTTCAGTCCCCAAAATCTCAATAAAAAGTTGATGTCAGAAATATCTGGGTAACATTGGAATTTTTACTTATTAAGGTCATTGGTGATAATCTCTGCAAATGATTGGATTGTAAATCCAATAAGTAAATCATTCATGGTATAATATCATTGATGAATAGATACAGAAGTCAAATTTGTTCTATTACCAATTCTCCATATCCCCTGCACTTAATATGCAGTCAATAATATGGCCATTTTAAAATCCACAGGCACACACATCTATGTCAGGAAAGAGCTCAAGCACAGTTCAAAGCTTCTGTGAATTAGGTAAACGATTCACATTAAATATTTTAAATAAGTTTAGTGAAAACATAAAATTCTTTTGGGGTCTCTCTATCTGTAGGATCTAGTCAGTATTTAAGAACTCTCACTCTATGCAATTCTGCCTCTTCAGAAATTCAATGACTTCCTAAAGAAATGACAGAACTCTCTCCTCATTATTTGTTCTTTACTCATTGAGCATCTACTATAGATCAAGTATTATACTATAAGATAATCACCTTAAGATTATTAAGAAAATTTAAAACTAGTATTAAATGTTTTCATTGGCTACATGAGGTTTTTATCAATGGAGGTGATATCTTATAGTATAATGTTCTGGGGACATGGAAGTGAGCAGAATAAGCAAGGCTCTTCCACTCATAGAGTTTTGTTCTTGTGGCAGGCTGGGGGTGGAAGACGACATAAAGCAAGCACATTACTAAACAAGTAAACTACAGGCTCTGAAGAGTGCAGTTGGAGGGATCACCAGAAGGGGACAAAGTAAATGAAGAAAGTGTTTTAGAAGGTTCTCCAGGGAAGATCTCTCTAAGGAGGTGACATTTGAAGTGAAACGCAAAGGAAAAGTAGGAGGAAAGTTATTCCAGGCAGAAGCATAAACAAGGGCTCCAGCCTGGAGGAGGAAAGGGGGCTGTTGAGACAGAGGCTCCTTGCGAGAGATGGGGAGTGGTAGCTCAGGAAGCTGAGGGAAGATACTGTGGCAGACCAGTAGAGGCTCCATTGGCCATGGGGCTGATTTATTCTGAGTTCAAGGGACACGCACCGGAAGGTTTTTATAATGTCCCAGTCACATGACCTAATTTCTATTTTTAAATGATTATTCTGCACCCACCATGCAAGACAATGGAAGGGAGAGGTAAGAATGAAAGTACAGAGGTCTCTTAGGAATCAGCCCCGTAATGTAAAAATATTCTAGACCTCTTCAAACCGAACAGGCCCATGCAGGCCCTTGCAGGCCCTTGCTAGCAGGGATGAATTATCTAATCTTACAGAAGTAAAATGACATATCAGCATCAGGGAGAGACGAAAACAAATCTGCAAACTTCATTGAGATATTTAGAAAAAAAAAATTCCCTCTCTTGATAGTGGCTCCAGTCTCCATGGACAATTGCTTGAGGCAGTGAAGTGATGTGCCTGTTACAGCAAGAGTCTAATGGTTTTCACTCCTGTGCCTACATTTTGTAACATCATTTGGGCATGCAGGAAAAAGAAAAACATGGTTTTAGTAATTTGCAGGTAAAAAAATATGTATATATCATATTACGTCATTATCATGATAATTATTATAGCATACAAATATTACTTGGCTATTCCATGTTCAACTAATAAATGTTGAAGTACAATTTAGTATAATTTTTAAATTCTGCAAATACAAGTTTTCTCAAAATAAGCACCCCAGAATTTATAAAGAAAGGAAGGAAATTATAGGATTTGACATGTAGAAATTTGCTGTACAAGCAACTCTGTAGTTGATACTTATTGTCTTGGCAATATCCATTGTTCCAAATACAGCTTTGACCTGCAGTTTACCTCTTCTTTCTAAATGTTTCACTGTGTGCACATTAAACCATAGCGAATTCAAACTAATTGCAGTTAAGTCCTACCTGAATTAATAAAATATCAAAATTATGGTACATATTCATAAATGTCATTTTATTCATTTGCAACCATACGGTGACTACAATCAATATGTGTACTTGAATATACTACAGGAAAAATTGTCATATTTCAAAAGGACCTTTCTAGATATCTAACATTCTTTATCTTTTCCTTTTTAGCATGTTGAATAAGTAAGAATGGGCATTTGAAAAGATTGGTCATTCAAGAAAAACATAATTTGATGTATATAGCAAGACATCTTCCTAATTTTGAAAATTAATGTCTCCAAAAAAATGTATTATGTTTTCCTTTTCTAAATACTTTAACCTCTGGCTATCTCTCTCTCTCTCTCTCCTTATTCCCTTATCTTTCTCCTCTCACCCACCTCTTTTTATCCTGTTGACTATTTACAGATATCCAGAGGAACAAAATTGTTTCTTTAATTAAAAGGGGGAAACAATTTTTAAAAGCTGCCATTGTGGGAAAATGTTTTCAGGAATGAAGCACCAGGGGCTTTGGCAATGGCCTCTGCGCTGTTTTCCCGACTGTTTGGTATTTTAGTGACTGTAAAGAAATGACCCTTAAAGTTGTCGTGTCAGGCTGGTAATAAAATGATGTCTTGGGGAAACCAAACCCTTTCTTTTCCTGCACTTTTTTTTCCTCCTGTAATTAGACTTGCTGTCATCAGGGACCGGCTTTGTTATTAACAGCATCCCTCTCACCTCTGCTCAGGGACAACAGTAGCTAAGTGAAGGCATCCCCTTCCATCCCAGGCTGAAGATTTGGACACAAACCGCATTCACAGCAGCTGCATTTTTCCTTTGTTAACCTCAGCATCTTCGGGGATTCTTGGTTTTATTTGCAAGGGCCCTGCTACGCATCCTTCTCCCTTGTGCTTCTGCACAATGTTCTATTATTTGTTATGAGAAAACATCAAAAAAGATAGCTGCTGCTTTGGCCTTTCAAGTTCCCAGCCTGCATAACACTTCTCTGGAATCCGTCGCCAGCCAGGATCATCACTAAGAAGAAACATGTGGTTGCCACTTGTGCCTAGTTCACGTCTCACTGAATCTGGTAGTTTCAATTGAATGCACTGATGTCACTCTTCCAAATGAATGAACCCCACGGAGATTGTAGAGAAGGACTAGGGTTGCTTTTTTACAATCCAGGGCCCCCACGTTTTCTCCTCAAACTGTCCACAGACTCACCTTCGGCTGTGCCTGCTGGCACCAGGGCAGATGTAACTAATCAGCACGCGCTCAGAGGTTTGTTTTCTTCAAGGTCTGCTCCTGGTGCCTTCTGCTGGATTCTGCTCAGATGCCATCAGGTAAAGAATATCATCTCTGTTGTTTCTTCTCTGAGGCAGGTTTAAGGAATACAATTTAAGGATCTTTATTTCATAGCCTCAAGGCATGGATATGCCTCCAACTCCTAAGTCCTCCAAAAATGTATTCATCAGTCGTTAAGTCATACATTTTTTTTTTCGTTAAGTCATAGATTAAAAAACATTTATCGAGCACCTATCTTGTGCTGGCAACTGGTTAAAGCAAAGAAAACATGACCTTTGTCTTAATGATGTTCATCATTTGATGAATGGCCTTAGGTGATATATGTATGAACATATAACCAGAGGTGACTTGTGTTAGGATAAGTGCAATGGAGGAATTAAAGTAAAAGACTGTGAGAGAGAAAGACTGGTCCATTTGAGCTGGATCTGAATAAAGAAAAGAAGCTGGTTATTTGACACACTAGAGCAGTGGTCCCCAACCTTTTTGGTACCAGGGACCAGTTTCATGCAAGATAATTTTCTCACAGACCAGAGGACTGGGAGGGATGGTTTCAGGATAATTCAAGCACACTACATGTCCGGCTCAGCTCAGGAATTAGATTGGCATAAGGAGAGCACAACCTAGATCTCTCCCAGACACAGTACAGGAAGGTTTGTGCTCCTAGGAGGATCTAATGCTGCCACTGATCTGACGGGAGGGGTTTTATTTGCCACTCACCTCCTGGGGTGCAGCTGGTTCTTAACAGGACATGACTGGGCTGCACCAGTCTGTAGCCAGGGCATGGAGAACCGCAGAACTGGAGAAACATCAGATGTCAGAGGGGCCAGCAAGCCTGCGGGCCTGGGTGCAAGGTGGAATTTAGCTTGCTTAAGGCTCAGAAGGCAGTAAATATTCCAGTATTTGGAATATATACTGGGGCATGATCCCTTCTTGAAGTTATAATCAATATTTTCTCTGTATAGGATAAGGAGAAAATCATTAAAGATCATCTTTCCAATGAATGAAGATAATACATACCTAGAATAGTCTCTGATATGATAATACTTTATACATAATCACTGTTGAGATAGAGCCTTGAAGTCCAGTTTTTCATTTGGATAAGTTAAGTTACTTGTTTCAGCAAACATTGATGCCTATTAACAGTGATGACAGCAGTTTCTACATGTCAGCATATAGTTTCAGATTCACAGCAGCACCAAAAGGGAATAGCTATTACCATCACTTTAAAAGATGTGGACACTACAGATTAATGAGCTTAGAAACTTGTGGAGGGTCACGGAGGCAGGAAAAGTTAACCTGAACTGGGACCCAGGTCTGACTCTTGCTATTCTTTGGGACTAACCGACCTGTGTGTTAGGCTCTGAGTTCAGAGGTAGACAAAGGTGTCTAATAGAGAGGCATCGCCCCTGGTGAATGGTGCTGTTGGCCCTGAAAGGTGGACATTAGTATCTCTGTTGAACAGGTAAAGAAACAGAAGAAGGTGCACAGCTGGGACTCGAACCAGTCCCTTCTGTCTGCTTCTGACCCTTCTGTCCCCATGTAAGCCACTGGGATAGAGGAACATGTTTTCTTACTGCATCAGGCAAGATATTTTCCAGAAAGATTATTATATTAACATTCTTTGCATAGAAGCAACAGAAATGAACTCATACTGGATTCATTGGGAGATTATTGGAAGACAACTGAGGCAGCTTACTACATTGAACTTTTCCAAAAAAAGACTTAGATTGGGCTAAGGTAGGTTAGCTTCTCATCCCTGCTGTCCAAAAGATAGAGAGGTATGATACTCACTCCTCCCTGGGTAGTGAAGAATGGAGAAGAGGCATTTTATTGACAAATAGATTTCTCACAAAATTCTTAAGCTTGAATACTCTGTCATGTTCATTTGGGGGGAAACATAAAGGGCTACTACACAGATTAACTCTAAAACTTACATTTTACAAATAAAGAAGTTGAGGTTCAAGAAATGGAAGTGATTTTTTTTTCCCCAAGGTTCCCTGATTTTTGATTTGAGGAAGATGCTTAAGAAAACCATCCAGTTTTTTCTCAGAATGTTAGGCTTTTCTTTTGTGTCTTAATTACACCTCTTGACTCCTGTTCTGAGATATTTGTACTTCTTCAATAAAACCTGGACATTAGGAATAATAAGCTACTTAGTGTAACCAGAACGTTGCTGGATGTATCTGTGGTATAAACACAAAGGATGCCCAAAACTGTATACACATTTTGAAAAAGGAAAAACTGTATTAAATTTATAATACTCGAATCACATTTGATTCATACAATTATAAAAGGTTCTCAAAATGACTTGCATACATCTTTTGTTAACAGTATATATTGAATATTACAATTTGAATACAGTTTTTTCTTTCTTAAAATGTGTTTACAGTTTTTGGCACCCTCAATATTATTTAAAGGTATTTACAGCCACATCCCCCATTAAGGATACCCTGGGTAGTGAGGAATAGAGAAGAGGCATTTTATTGACAAAGAGATTTCTCATAAAATTCCTAAGCTTGAATACCAATAAACTGCTCATCTGTTCCTATTGAGCAGTTTAAGATAACATTTCAGACACTGGCCCATGCCTGGCCTTTATATGTATGGAAGCTTAAGAAATTATTCTTGTTTTCTTAATCTATACCCTAAAACTTCTACTAACAAAGATATTCTTCTATTATTCTTTTTCCATTTCTTTGCTATTGAGTAATTACATCGGATATTTTCAAGCAAAAATTTCATGCCCCCATCATGTCATGTATCTGTCACTATGAAATAGAACTAATCCGCCTTACATTTTGGGTTATTAGTGTCCAAAATACTATTTTTCCAGCAGAATCTAAAAAAAGTGCTGTGACTATAGTAGCTCCCTTAGGTAAAACTCAAATGTCCTTTGCTCCCTTGTAAGCAGATCAGATTGTTGCTAAGCTTGCTGTAGTCAGAAGTCACTGCATTTGAACTTATTTTACCATTTCCACTAGCTAATAGAAAAATTCAAAATTTTAAGTTCAAAGTGCTTGGAACAGTCTGTAGAGAGTTCAGAACCTTCTAAGATTGAACCTGAGCTAGTTTCTTGAACATCCACAGTGGATGTTCCTAGTACTTTGGGAATTAATCTCAGAATGAGCCTACAAGAGAGATTGAAGACAAGAGTGATGAAGTTAGGGCACAGACATAAAGAAGATATTTCCTTAGGGTTTAAAAAAAAAAAAAATATATATATATATATATATATATTCAGGACATCAATCTCAGCAGCTAGGCTGACAGATGATGTTTTAAGAAACAACCATCAACAGCAGGAAAATAGTTTCTTTAATTGTGCAGTCACTTTTGGAGCTATTTGGAGTTGTCTGCATAAACTCTTTTCAAATACAAACACACATACACACCCACACACATTTATTGAGAGCAAATACCCATTGCTGTAGTTAATGGAGTGAAATACAGCTGAAGTGGGACTAGGAGAGCAGCAGGGGAGAAATTGTGGAAGCCAAGTTAACTGCTTTGATACAAACTGACTTTTCCTGTCTCTTCCAGCCACACTATATATTATTGTGCATGGTATAGGATAGGGGCGCTTTGCAGTGATGCTCTGCATGGGATGAAGGGTCTATAAAATAATATGTATGAGGTTTTCTTTACCCCTTTCAATGCAGAAGCTTCCACATTCTACTCTTCAGTGTACTAATACCTGCAAAACCTTGGGAGATCGTCATGACTTTATGCTTGTCAAGACACTCCTCACCTCCAAATCTGTTTGGTCCTGAGTATGGGAATCATGTCAAAAAATGGGAGGATGTCACAAAATAGTCACCACTATGATGAAGGAGCAATAGGACTGATTTATGGGGATGGATTAAAACAACTTAATAGACTGGCCAAATCATGACCCAATGCCATAAGACTGCCAAACACTTTAAAGTGAGAAGAGAATTGTGTGAGCAAAAAATTTCAAGGACATACTGGTCATAGAATGAGTGAAGGGGGAGACATTTGTTTAGCTGGGATTTTAGGTACAGGAGTAAGATCAGGGCAGGATCGCAAGTCAACATTTAGGATTGTTCTCTTCAAAGTGATACAACAGAAGTTTCTGTTCAGAAGGGAAAGACATAACTCTAGAAGGATGGACAGATATTACTCAGAGAAAGACATGAGTGGGGTAAATGAAATGGCTCACAGGTCTTTCCATCTCTAGTGTCAATGACTGTTGTTTTTTATTTGAGTCATTTAGTTTTGTTTTTCAAATTTTTCATGGAGACAAAAGATCTTTAATTTTCATGCCAACAATGTGCCTTCAAAATACAAAGCATATCTCTCTGACAGTCTATTAATAGACTCATCAAAATGATTATTCCAGCCACTTACGAAGTACGATGATGGTAATTTCTGCATCCTAATAAAGCAATTTCCATTATTTAATAAAGGAAAAGAAAAAACCCTGAAACATAGTTCCCTTTCTGACTAAAATATGAAACCTTTCATTGAATGACATTAGTTCTCTGCAATTCATTTTCTCATTGGAAAAAGTATTGGGCACATTCAGATCTGCCCACCATTCTCTTGCTGTATTTTTCTGATGACTGTTACTACAAAGAATGAAGATTTGGTGTGTATTGATCATCAATAGTAAAATTAATCTTTTCTAATTGAAGCCTGCATCAGCATAATTCCAACATAACAAGGAAAGAATAGAATGGGAAAGGAACTATAGCTTGGGGACTGGCTTCTGAATCACTGGTCTTGGACCTTCTTTCTCCACTGATACATGAGAGTGTGTTGAGCATGCAACTTCATCTCACTGTGCTTTTGTTTCTTCTGCAGAGCAAAGGAAAAAAGCAGAAGCAGCAGCAGCCGCCACAGCAGAGCAACAACCACTGTCAGTACAGGCGACAGGACTTTGACACTCTTCAGAGATTTCAGGAGCATAAACAAAATCCTTGCATTAAGTGCACTGAGTTATTAAATTAGTAGGAAAAAAAAATCTTGCCTACTTCAAATTTTTTCTTCTTTTCACGATGTCTCATGCATGAAGTAGGCTCTTGATAAATGTTAATGACCAGACTTACCAATCATTTCTTCAGCAATCATGTCACCTACACAAAAAACTCATTGTTTGATAGTTTAACCTTCTGATAAGGTTTGTTGTTGTTGTTGTTGTTGTTGTTGTTGTTGAGCAGAGAAATAATTTATTTTTCCTAAAGAAAGCATTAAATTTGAATACCAAAACGCTGCTACTTAGCTCTGAGAAATATAATAAATGCTCTTTTTTTTTCTTATAATTCTAAAGACTTTGGAACAATTAAGTGAGAGAACAATGACAGAGATCTCTGTTCTTCATTTTCTGGCACACACCAAGAAAGAAAGGAGGTAAATGGAAGGTAACGACCCTTCTGATTGCCAAGGAGATCAAGGTTCAAGTTGTCACCCTTTGCTGAAAGTCAAGGTTATGCTTCAGACAAAGAAAAATGCAGCCACTTAATGTCATCTCCAGAAATGGGAACAGAGGCACAGGGAACCTACTACCCCTTGAAAGGATACTTTTACATGTGCATAATTCATATGGGTTTCCACACCAGGGCCTTTTGAAAATTGGACTAAAACTGAGGATCTCTCTTTGATGTTAGTAACCGCCTAAGACACCAGTTGGCTCCTTTTTTAAGTGACTCATATGCCTTGATACACAAGCAAATTGACTTGGGGTAAGACACAGATATCCAGCTAATCCAGCAAAAGATTCTTCCCTTTAGTTTGTAGATTATTGAGACATATTTTGGGGGGAAAGAAAAGGAGTGACATGTGTGAGTTATCTTAATTTTGCGTTCTACACTGGGCTTTAAATACAACCTGAGTGTCTGGGCTAAAAACCAAACTACTTTTTAAAATATCGTCTCTCTCCTTTGTAACCTCACTATGTCTAATACATATATCAAGGCACCAAGGATTGCAATAATTTTGAACACAGCTTCTAGGAAAACAACATTTTGTCTTTTGTTTTACGTTGACTTAGAATCTAATAATTTTATTTCTTGTTCTGAAAATAATCTCTCTGATGTCTATTTTCCTACAATTTTTCTCAGTGGAGGTTTTATTTTTACAATTTTTTTTTGAACCCACTTTGAACGTTGCTGTCTTCACGTCAGCCTTTTGTGATGTCATGTCCTATCGTTGATCTATACGAGTTTGGGAGACCCTTTCAGTAAAGGGTCAACAAAAGGCACATGAATCATCGGAGATCTGGCCTACAGTGGGACGAAATAACTTTAGTTCACTTCTGTTAAAACTGGACAAGAAAATAAATCAGTTTAAGCAAAAAGAACATGCAAAATAACAGCTGATCCTTACAGAAGAATAAACCAGTGCTTAAATGCCTCCTTTTTGGTAGCCTCTGATGGACGCTGCCTTTAGGAACTAGAATATGGAAAGTTAAAGATCCAGATATGTCATTTGACAATAGAAATAATCTGTTTTAGAGACCTGTCATAATGCTGGATAACGCAGGCAAGAAGAAATTTACATTATGAAAAACTCAACAAACAAACCCTGTAAATAATATATGCTAAGAGCAGTGTGTGGCTCTAGCAAGATATTGCTTAGAGAGATTTTGTTTAAAACATTTATTGGAGGCATATATTACAGTATATCATTTACTGGCTAGAAGCCATGCAATATGTGTCTTTACAAAAAAAAAATTACCTTGTAATATGAGCCCCTCCAAGGCATAATTATATAATAAAGTTCTTATTGGGAAAACTGGAAGTAGGCCAAGCCTTGTCCAAATATAGTGAATGTCAGAGCCAAATTTATTATCCTTAGCTATTAACAGGAGAAGGCAGGTTTTGTTTACCAAGCCTAATTCTCTCCTAATTACAGCCACTATAAAATAATTACTATCCATGGGATAACAACACAAGACAGAGTGACTAACAGAAGAAACTGCAGGGGTTAGAAAACAGAGTGCAATTCTGTGTCATTTTGAACAGCTTGTGTACTGCCATGAACAAATTAACGGACTTCATTAAGGAATTATGTTTTAAGAGTGGCTTTGCGGTGAAGCAGTAAAGCAATTAATGCATCTTATTTGGTCCTAGATCTGAGTTGTAGTGCAGTTTGAGGCAGCAACTAATTTTTTTTTTTTTTTAATTTTTGATGTATCAGGTTTAATAGGATTACAACCACATTACTGGGGAAGATGTTTAATGAGTGTAGAGAAAAGACTCTGTTTTGGACAAATGATATCCAGCCCCTACTAACTTATTCTGTCTTTATGAGCAGATTTCTTACTGTGGTAATTTTAATAATCTACTAAAGACAAATGCCAACTTTTATCCAATGCCATTTCACAACATACCCTTATGTCCTAAACTCTGTTGAATTAGAGTTATGATGAAAGGTGTAGTTTTCAGAAAGGCACGCATATTCTGTATGTCTGTTGGTGCCACCAAACTGGGAACTTGAAATATTATTTCAATATTTCATATTCTCTTTCCACACAAATCAAAACGGAATATTATCCAGTTGAAGCATGATCCTTCATTAAATTCTCCATGTTGCCCATTCCCACGTTCCCTAACCTCTTCCATCTCATCACAGAGCCCCAGAGGTGTAAAGAAACCTTGCTGTAGATCTTTGTACCCTTAAAATGCGCGCACCAGAATCAACCACTATTCTTACTACTTGTTCACAATGGCAAGGGTGAAAGGTCGCCTGTGCCTCTCGCTGGTGCCGTGTCTCTTCTCTCTCTTCTCCCCCAACCCCACCCTCCCTGTAAAGGGTCACTTCTCTCTGCGGTCAGAAAAATGCTCCTGTTTTGGTGACTTGGTGAAAATGTACAAACTCAGCACACTTGGGGAGTCTGTTTTAGATACTCCTTTTAATAGGCCTCCAGATGGCCACATAAAAGCAAAAGGATTATTATAGCAACTCCCAACCGGGCCATTAGAGATAAAGGTGGACCAGAGTTTCCTTTAAAACCTTTTTTTTTTTTTTTTTTTGAGGAATATATGACCTGATCATAAAAAAATAAAATAAAATCCTTGGTATAAAAGTAGAGAAAGAAGTTCTAAATCCAGAAATTCATTTTTATGTTGTTATTTGTCTCCATAAATGTCACTTTATGCAAATAAAGTCACTTAATTTAAAGTCAAAACACCAAAATTTAGTTTTGGTTCTTTCCAACAATGCTATGACATGCTTTAGTTTTTCTCTTTTAATTTTAAAAAAAGCTCCTTTTTTTCCCCCTCTCCTTTTTATTCTCCAGACACTGAATGTTTCTATAGGGAACTAAAGTTAAGAAAGGAATAGGCAGTAAAGAGATTCAGGAAAAACATTTTATGTGGAAAAAGAAAATGTCCTATCATATATATATATATATCTCTTCCAAGTGGCTTTTGAGCTGTAAGGTTGAAGGGGGACATAAAATGAGGGTCCCCCAGTGGCTGAACACCTCCTCATTGTACAATCAAAGAAGCATCATTGAACGTTTCCTTTACTTTCCTACTGTGAGAAGACACAGTAGTTCTGAGGTTAGAAATAAGACTGGCTGGTTCGGCGCGGTAGAATCATGGGATCTGCTTTTCTACTTTACCCTTTTCTGTATTTTCCCAAATATTCCAATGTGCATGGTTCACTTTAGTATTTAGAAGGTTTATGGTGGGTACCTCCCCTCATACCTTCCCCTATCAACATGTGTGCACTGTCTGTTCCCAGGCAGCACAGCAGATAATGTGATTACCTGAAAACGGGACAGACTTTGCTTCCTTTGAACTCCATTAGACATTGATTGTGCAATGAGTCTTCCCAGATTCTGCAGGTAACTTGCTCGCTTTCCCTAGTGTCAACGGTGGCTTTTCCTGTTTTCTCAGGTCTCCGTGGGAATTTTAGTGAGAGGTAAAGAGATGATATTAAGAATTACTAGCCAGTTCCCATTTGGAATTTAAAGTTTCTTTTACTGTTTTCGCTATGATTATTATAAAATATTTCAAATGCATAAACGTGCAAGTAATAAATTTATATATTTAGTGAGATTTAATAACTGTGAATGCATTATAACAAGTTTTGAGTGCTTATTTCCTTTTTTTTTTCCTAATAAAATGTTGCAAACGAAGTTGAAGTTGAAGTCCTCTCTGTGCTTAAAAGTGATGTCATGACTCTCTTTCACTATCACTCCCCCTTCCTGGCAGGGTTAAGAGAGCCCCCAGGTGATGCTCAGCTTTCCCGTTAATGTTAGGATATGTTTGCTACATTTTTATGTATCCATAAGCAATATGTCTCATTGCTCTGTTTTTACATTTACATAAATGCCATATATCAGCAACTTCCTTTTTCATTCATTATTTTTTCGAGATTTACCCACGTTCCTGTATATAGAATTGGTTCACTTATTTTAGCTGAGTCAAGGGTTTCCACCATGAACATGAATGCAACAGAAGTCATGGGTGAATTTTCCAGTAGAAAACAAGGCTGCCTAGGCCCTGAAATGCAGTGGAAGAGGACAAGCCTTCCTTTCTCTCTGGTTCGTGGTGTTTTAATTTTGATACCCCCCAAATATTTCAAAACGTGATACAATATGAGTGACAAGACAACAAGCCTTTCTAGTAATTCACCTCCCTGTAGATGAATTTATCCTCTGGCAATTTTGATAACTGTGAATGTGGAAAGATCATAATAAAGCTGGGAAGAAAAGTCAGGGGGAAGGAAGGAAGCCTCTGCCACACCCCCCGAAGCAGAGGGGGACAGAAACTAACAGAAACAATATCTTCTTCACAATAAACAAAGAGTCTGGTCTAGAGACGTTTTAATGCCATAGTCTATATGCAATTAATATTATAAAGACTATTCATTGACATGGGAGCTGGTGAGGAGCTGGCAATGTATCGTGTCAATGACTCACAGATACTTAAAGACCTTAAATTATGCATTAATGTGATCTACCCGATGGTTCTGCCAGTTCAGTGCCTTGACTGCTGAGTTATAACCGGCATGATATGTGGTATCAATCCAAACGTTTTTACAGGCTCTCTGTGTCTTCCTTTCTATCTCTCTACCTATCTAGTAGAAAGACTTTTAAACTCCATTTTAAAAGTAAACATAATTATAAATTTAAAATGTTACAGTGCTATTCAATGTCTAAAGGAGGCAAAGATTGTTGACTCAAGGTCACTAATACCCATTTAACAGCGATCAAGTGTGGAATGATGCATATTGAAGCATCATTTAATAGGAAGTAAGGACTGGCAGCGTTAATGCCATTATCACTGACCTTTCTTCTCAGGGATTATCATATCTCAACACACCTGATCACTAGGGTCAGCTTTATACATAGGTAAAGTAAACATTCCCCTTTGGAGCAGATTTCAAAGAACATGGGGCAAAGAAATCCTTGCAGAAATTGCTTTCCTACGCTGCTACAGAATCTGAAATTTCTATTTTTTTGAAATTAATTTTTTTACTTGAGGCATTTTCATTAGAGGAGTCCATAATAAACAAGAAATGTAACCCAGTAAAATAACACCTCAAGCTATTATCATTCATTGCTACCTTAGTGGGAATGCTTCCATATGCATTATTAACCAGTAGCCTATCTTGGAAAAAAAATCAAATAATCCACTGTCATGTGATGAGGAGTGAAGAGAAGGAACATCTATATTGTCAAAAGGTGTTTGGTGGGATTTTGAAGCAAAAAAAGGAGGGAAAAAAAGACCAGAGGGAGCATCAAATAGTGAATGTTTTGGAGGTTTAGGAGAGAGGCTACTGAGAGTTGAGAAAAGGGCACCAGGGAACAACTCTGTGCATGTGAGTATGTGTGAAGCTCATGTGTTGGAGATAGGCACGTGAAAAATATCTGCTCTCAAATTTTGCCCAAGGTTAAACCTTCTGAGCACAACAATATCCTATCTCTCCTTATACACATTATTATTTCTTTACTCTAATTTAAAAACTAAAGAAAACATTTTCTTAACACTTCAAGACATACTCTATGAGCTCATTCTCTTAGCCTTATGAAAAATACATTTTTCCTTGAGTTTTCATTTCCTTTTTTTTTTTTTAAATTATGCTTTGCAGCAACTGAAGGAAATAATCATACAAGTTTAAAATGCTGATACTACAAAATCCTTTGCTTGGTAAAATTTTGTTTGCACAAATTATGTTTCAGGTGAACACCAAGCACTTCTTTATTTTGAGCAGAAATTAATTCAAAGTATTTGCTTCTTAAACAATGCCGTCCCTATTTGCTTGCTTGCAATCTCAGTTGGAGCTTGGCTTCAAGTAGCCATTTTATGTAAGCGACAGTCAACATCTCAGTATTTTCAATAAGGAAGATCTTTTTCTACATGCCTTTGAGATACTGAACTAGGTCTTAAGGATTTGAAACTAGTTTACCCCTAGGAGAAACACCACCGCAACAGGCAGAGTTGGCTGAATACTTACCAAATCCCAGCCACTGGGAGACAGTATTGTGTAGTATTTTATATGGAGTTCTGCCATCCCTTGGTCAAGGGTTGGGTTGCCCTTGACTCTCACCTGACTCTGGACAGGTTAACTTTTCTAAGCTTCATTTTCCCTTTCTTGCAGAATGGTATAAGACCCGTTACTATTTCATAGTGTCATGAAGATTGAATGAGGTAATGCCTGCCAGGTTCTTAGCCCATGCCTGATGCTCAAAAATATAATAAATTTAATTTCTGGGTGAAAGCATGTGATATATAAGTGTATTCCAGCCTACAGATCCTTTTGGACCCTCCTCAGACACTCACACAAGCTTACAAACTTCTCTTTAAACGAGGGCCTTGGTCCCAGATGTAGAAAAAGTTAATTTTCATGAGGCAAATCTTTGGCACGAATCCAAGGTACCCATCAGCAGTGCTCCTCCCAAGTGTCTTGTTTCTCTTTTCATCTAATTACAGCAACAGCATCAGGGGAAGGGGTAGCTTTTCATTTAATTCTAGAGATAGAGACTGAAACCCAGATGAGTAAAAACTTTAAGAAAAAGAGATCAAAGCCTATTCACTTGAGGTTCCCATATCTCCCAACCAGATACCAGAACCAATCAAAAAACCTCTAAGATCCCTTAACCTTTTCTCTTGTGCTCACAAATCAACAGCCACTACCTGGGGACACACTGGCATTCTTATCCAAGGACTGCTCAACAGAATTTCCCTTTTCATAATTTCCTCTGTTATCTCATACCACAAAATCTCTTCAATGACAACTCACTGGCCACTCAAGGCTATGCACCTTGATCCCATTGGTAAGAACATAAAGCTGTTAGATACAGTCAAGTTCCAGAGATTAAGACATCATTTAAAACACAAAATTTTACACTAACAGAGTAGTTTCTTGTATCAATATCCTTAAATGTATCTTACGTTAAACTTAATTATTTAAGGTAAGAAATAGTATATGCATGCCCGTATTTCACTAAAGAATCTTTGGTAAATATATCTGCAACATTTATGGAGCTACACAGAAAATTCTATTCTTGATATTACATTTGCTTTCAGAGACCACAGAGTAGTTTATAGTTCTTGAGGCAAAGATTTACTTTCAATGAAAGTTACTGTCCCAGGCTTATGTGGAACCTTTGTTAGAGAATCAAAAATTGACCCTGTGTCCAGCTGATTCAGCAATTTTAATTTCACTCTTACATCTAGGCTTTAATTATCTATTTTGAGGATTTAATTCACAAATTATTTTTCAATTCTTACCAATCATTGACTTCAAAAATAAAGTAGCCTATAGATTCTTTGAGATCTTGATCAGTTTCACCGTATTTTTACCTTCTAAAAAAAGAAATTAATGGCAGGTCAAAATTCATGTCTATGGGTAAAGTTCTTTCTCATTAGAGTTTGGACACCTTTTCGGTTTAATATACAATAATGCTATAGACTCTTAAAAATATCATTGATCATAGGTTCTTTTTTTTTTTCAAAATCAATCTTATCATAGGTTTTTCTAGAAATGTAAGTAAATTATTGCGTGTTCTACAATCATTTCCCTTGCAGATAAAGGGTTCTTATATTTGCCCTTAAGTTTTCTGGGCAGACATTCAGAAACAGAACTCTGGCCTGTTCAGAGGCACAGCTGTACCCTGCAGGTAGAATGAAAAGGTCCTAGATGAGGTCTTGAATGCGTGTCCTTACATGCTTCGTACTACAACCTGAGGTGCAGTTGCAGACCACCCCACCCGAGATAATAAATGAGAACTACTCAGGGCTGTTGAGCACTTTGCAAATTTTCACAGTGGATCAGCACAAACTTACTTAGCACAGGTGTTCAGATAATTGTGATTCATTGGAAAAATTCTCAGTGCTCAATAGCCCTCGTACTCTTTTCCCTCCCAGGTGGTGGTTGAGTGTAAGTATATTGTGGGGAAATGTGCCATGATGTTGGGCTCCACTGGTCCTTGGCATAAGGGTGTCGGGTTGATAAAAAAGAACAGCTAAATGTGTCTAATTCTCTTGGTCCATTTGCTTAAGTTTTAGAAACGGAAGGATGATGTGTATTCAATGGTTCCATAGATAGAAACTACCTCCCATATTTAAAAAATATATCTTCTGATATTGGATAAGACAGAGACTTTTTTCTCCTGAGGTTACTTTAAAATTATTAAATCTGAAAACAATGTAAAGATCTCACTCCTTGTTTTTCTTGCATTGTGGCTGCCATCTTGGGGAGTATGCTCAGGGCTACCTAATTACCAGCACTGTTCATTTCTTCAGGTTGGCCGCCATTTGGAATAGGACCAAAAGGCAATCTTTCTGCACTGGTAAGACAGCCCACTCTGAAGTCAGTGCTTGGTATCAGCCTTAGCTTTTTTATTTGCAGAGTAAAACAAAATGACATGACCTAAATCTCTTAATAATGGTACAAATTTGCATATCTTTTAATGCAGCAAATTAAAGGATGGCATAAAAACTGATCATACACTTAATGAATATTGATTAGAATCCTACATTGTGCCTGACTCTGTGGTAAGCACCCTAAATTTGAGAGTAAGGGAAAAGAGAAACTAGCTGCCTATGATCCATACCTGACTTTTCTCATATGGCTTTTTAAAAATAACCCACAGAACTAAGAGGATTCCAAATTTTGTGCCTCTGTTCATTTGAAACTTATTAAAATGGCATTTCTAATAGTTGATTCAGGTGTGCATTCTGCTGATACTCTTGTCTCCACTCAAATAAAAAAAAGTCTCTGTCTTCATGATGCATTCAAAATTTTTCCTGAAGGGGCAGATGTGATCAAATAGGCCATACTGTGGTATTTCCTTTAAACTTCCAGTAATTTCTTTCAAGCATTTGACATATATCTATGATTATTTAAATAGATTTATAGATGATTTCTAATTCTTCCCCAAGAAAAGAGCTAAAATGCACTTCTATAAACTATTTCAAGTTGATCTACTAAAGGTATAAACATAAGCAGAGATGGAAAGGATGTCAGTAGTTCTAATGTTACCTCAAACCAAGAACCTATCTGGTATCACTACATTAGAGGGTCTGGGTCTCTGGTTTCTCTGATACCTCACATCTTCTGAAAAATGGATGTTGTCCTTCATTTTCAAGCAGAGAAACAAAACATCAGCACTATCAGAAAGTCAAAATCCATAAGCCACCTACTGTCCCAAATGAAACACTCCAGACAAAAAGACATACTATTACTAGCAGGCACATTGGCCCCAAATGCACGTATTGTCCCCTCTCCTTGTGACCCAAGTAGGTGGACCAGGATGTTGCTGCAACTACATCTACAAATGGAAACAGTTTTCTAGGACCTTCATGTGTTCCTTTCCCTGAATGCTTTCCTGGTCCCATCAAGTTCTACTAGGTGTGACTCCATTAGGAAAATCCTTCCAAAAGAGGAGAAAGTACCAAATCTGAGATATGACAACAATTTCATGAAATTCCAAAAGAAAGAATCAATCCAAAGGGAAAAAAGATCCTAGAAAAAGATGCATATCAAGAAAGTCAAATGTTTACATTGTGTTTCTAGAAAATTATACTTTTTTTCTTGATCCTTATCAGAATTTGATTTTAGAGGACAGAAGTAGGAGCAGAGTAAGGGCAGGGCAGTGACCCCTGGGCACAATTTTATCTCCTTGAGTACTGCTCTGAATCCCAGAGGTGTGAGAGTCTAACAGATGAAATACATCCTCCAACTTATTGATGAGACAAAGAGAGGAAACTCGTCCAAAGTTATTGAACAACTTTTAAGTCTTAGATAAAAATGCTAATTTATTGATAGATGTACAGTGAAAATCATAGTAGAGCAATTACAGATGCATTAGGTTGCAAATAATTACATAAGCATTTCATTGTCCATAAATGCCTATTAAATTATATTCTCCAAAATCTACATTTGTCATACTGAAATTATATAGACTGTCTAAATAAGAAACAATATCTGAAATCAAATCAAACAATTAACAAATCCATGAAGTCAGGATATTTTGCTGTCAATATCACCACATTTTATTTTAAGAAATCAATTTTTTATCAAATATCTAAGCTCCTAAAAATATTTGTCAGCCACAGATCACCATGGAGAATTGCACTAATCATAATTTTTAAAACTTCTTTGATCATTTGGGTTTATTATTGGCATTCTAAAATACGAAGTTTTAGGTTTCTGTTCAGTAATACAAGCAGATTTCTATTAATTTGTTCAGCTTTGCTTCCTAACTTCAGGCATAAGTTGCTATGTTATCTGTAGTAGTGACAGATCTACTAGTCCATCCTTGAAGCTATGTCTAAGATGTTTTTCAGATCTGACAAACAAAATGTCTATAGAAGTATTTTTTAATTCAGTACGATTTCCTCTCTCTTCCTTCTTCTCAACACTATAAAGACTGCTAATTGTGGTGGTGATTCTGCTCTTTTAATGCTATTCTTAAATCCACTGCTTGACATTTCACATTCTTAAAATTTGTCTCCAAAACATTGGAGCCTTATTCTGTCACTTTTCTCTGCTTCTGACTTTATGTAACTATATATTTTTGTTGACGGTTCTTATAATGGGATGCAATGAGTTTTACATTAGCCCCTAAAATAATACTCAATTCATCTTTATAGGAAATAAAGGGGGGAAAAAAGGTTGGATTCTTTTCTAGACTGTAGTGCTTGCCTTGGACAGCACTAAGATCAGTACAGAATGTTAGACATATCACGCTTCTTTAAATCTATGAGGAGGACTCCTGAAGAGTTTGTATCATTATTTCTTATCCTACTCTCCTTTATGGTGTATTAAAAACAAAATATCCTCTCTTGGGCCTGACTATGATGTTTTGGTATATCCTTCCTGAAGGCACTGGACTGGACCAGCTTGTCTCTTGAGTTCTTCTCCAAACCTCTGACTCCCTAATTCCTGGCCAGACTATCAAGTAATCAACTTTATGCACATTTGAAGAAGGGGTTTCTTATCTTTTGGCCTCCTTTTTACATATGTTGTTTAAGCTGCATTACTTGTTTGTACTAGGGGGAGCGAATGTCTGTGCTTTTGGGGGGATGGGTAAAGAGTTTCTTCCATGAAATTCAAATGTTTTCCAGATCTACTGGTGGTAATTGACATAATTCATTTTAATGAGTTGGAAGTATCTGAAGAGCTTTCAGTGAAAACATGTGGAGCCGCTCTACAAATTCCTAGGCTTTTAGGACCCTCTCAGTCACCAATGTTTCTGCATTTGCTACATCCAGTAAACTGATAAACAAAAATGATTTATTGTAAAATAGTTATAAGTAAAGAAATGTCCTCCGAGGATACAATAATTGTTTTCATTTTCCTTTCCCTAGTGCCAGTGGTATAATAAAATGCTAATAGATGCAAATTATGCATGATCTTTAATGCATACTAAAGATAGACCATTTAAAAACCAGGTATCTTTTGTTGGTGAGTAAGCAGTGAAATATCATTTCCTTTTTAAGGTCTTGTACCAACTGAGGAGTTTCCTTTCTGGATGGTCTATATAGACATTCAGACCACTGCAGCAAGGCCTTCCTAAAGAGGGTGGAATCATGATGGGGGGGTCATAAAGGACAAACAAAAAACGTTTTGACTCTAAAGAATTCCATAAGAAAATACAGGGGAAAAAAACAGACATCTACTCAACAAAATAGCCACTGTGACTTGAAAAAGAAAAAATTGAAATACATGAAAAATCAATGAGATAATAATTAAATTGTGGGCACACCTTACAGCAGCCAGGACACTTTATGCATTTCATGGGGACAGGGAACCAAAGTTATCAGTAGTTAAAAGGAGCAAAGAACAGCCGTCATCCTGAAGCTAATTTCGTGATGAGACACTAAAAAACACATACCTGCTGCAGTATAGCAGGATATTTATAGGAGGTTAAAGATACAAATTAAAGTCCAGGAGCCTATACATTCCTGATTACCCAGCATTCTTAAATCAGTCCTCCTCAGTCTCACACCTGGGGTCTCAGCTGCAGCATAGCTGTCATTTACGCTATCCATGGCCCACGATTGATGACAGTCATTCGCTGATGAAGCTGTATACATCATTTCTGTCCGAGCTGCACTGGCCAGATGGACCCTGACCATCCATCGCCTGTCAGGGACGCATCTGTTCACACTGCTGCTAGGGGTACTAACAAGTCATTGGCTTTCCAAAAGGACAGTGTCAGCTGGATAGGGCACAACATAAAAACTGGTGTTGTTGGGTTTTTCTTTTCTTTTCTTTTTCTTTAAATCAAGAAACAGTTGGGTTTTTTTTTTTTTTCCTTCTTCTTACAAAGAGACACACTGCATTCACTTATAAAGCAGTATGGTTTAAAAGTAATGGTACAGATAGCCAAAAGATCAAATATATTTTGTTAACTTTATATTGATAAAGAAAATAGGTTTTCTTTCCTAAATTTGTTGGTGTTAAGGGTGTTTTAATAATATGATCCATTTAAGATTGAATGGTAAAATGTGCAGACATGGGGATTTCTTATTAGTATTTGTGTCTATAATGAAAAGCAAGGTGTTTGCATGTTTTCCAAACCCAAACTAATTTTCCTATGTTTCTTCCTTCCTTGCAATAAGAAGTCTCTTCCTCTCTAAAATAAAAAGTAATCCAAACAAAATTTGTAAGATATCAGTTCATAAATCTAATAACAAGATAATTTCAGTTTGATAAATATTGTATTTTCATTTAATTTGCTGCCATTTGAAATTTTATTTTTATAAAGAAAAGTGTTACATTGTCATCAAGGTAAAGTACTACCTATCTTTCAATTAGTCCTTGTGTGTCAGGAACCATCTAAGCACTTTCCCTTTACAGAGTGTCCATAAAGTTTGCGGGCAATTTAAAATAGTTGGCTATTTTTTAGCTGTATTACTGTATTGACTTTTCACATCCTTTTGAGATAGAAATCTTCTTATTACCATTTTTGAGATCAGAGAAATGAAGACTCGAGAGTTAAAGGACACATATGTAGTGCTAATAGCAGAACCAGGATTTGAGCCGAAAATAAGTCTGACACCAAAGTCCATAGGTTAATTTCCTTTTTCTCCATGTTTCCAGAACTGATCTTCAAAATATGATCTAAACAGCCATCACTACCCAGTATCCTTACATTTTTTTCTAAGCTCTTACTTGGTTATAAAAATGAAATTATTTTTCTTTGACAGAAATATAACAATAGATTTTAAACCAAGCAAGAATGGGAACACGAGTCATAATCAGATAATTAACTGCTTTCAGTTTTTAAGGATATAACTTAAATTGAAAAACCGGCATTGTTATGTAGACACATATTTCCAAAAACCATTAATGGACACCCACACAATTGTTCTTAAATGGATAAAAGTATGTAATTTACTAACATGATGTTATAGAAAACAGAACACGTGGTATGAACAATCCTCAATCTTCAACAGGTGAGGAAAGTCAAGACAAATGTTAGAATGAATCTGAGCAGGAATGGTGGTTCATAAAGATCCTTCAAATGCAATTTGTATTTAAGTACATATCTCAAAGACAGCTTCTAGCTCTTTATTGCTTCAGTTTCCTGATTTATAAAAGGAAAAATGTACAATTTTTTTTCAATAAAAATATATTTTATAGATTTGGGAGAAAACTTACTGTAAAAGAAAAGAATCTAATTTTCCTAGATGGGAAACCGATAAAGAGAAGCCATTTTCAAGGTCACAAAGGAGGCATTTCTGTATTGGCAACGTGAGACACATTGTTGAAAAATATGAGTGACTATAAACTTCATTTTGGCTGTCTGCTTTGGCAGCAGCAAGAGATCTGCAGGGAAATTTCTCTATAATTCTCCATTTTGGCTTCATAAATTGGCAGATCACATGGCTTTTCTTACTATGAGGGCCTTAAACGCCAATTAATTTACTTTGCTCTTTTTCTTACAATTTTTATTCCTCTAAAAGTATGGCAAAATATTGAAACAAAATTAAATTTCTTGATGTATCTTCTACTGTCTCAAGACTTAAGCAAATACATTTTGACAAAGAAAGTTTCCACGTGTATAGTAAGTTGGTATATCATGAGTGCCACACTTGCATTAAGATGTAAATGATCTAGGATCTGAAGGAATTTATGTTCCTGAAGAAGAGAATGGAATATATACAAATAAGTACAAACTAAAACATCATTAAGTCATAATGCAAGGTGTTATAAAAGTTGAAATGAGAATGCTTTCAGCTGAGATTGTAAAAAAAAGTAAAAAAGAAATACTTTATGGAGGAAGTAGTATTTGAAATGAGTCTTGACAAATTTACTTAGGACCTTATCTGTGTTAGACAGAAAGTGGTGTATCAGGCCGTGAGTCCAGTTCCAATAGGGGCTTGGAGGTAGAAAATCAAAGGTTGGAAGAGGGACCGTGAGTGAACTAATTTGTCTGTATCTGTAGTTAATTGTTACTTATAATACATGCTTTGTTAATGTTTCTTAAATTTGTGAATGAATAAATGAATGAGGAAAAGTGGGGTCGTCAAACTCTTTAAACAGGGGGCCAGTTCACTGTCCCTCAGACCGTTGGAGGGCCTTACGGTGGGTCCTGGGATGAGTTGGCTGCTAAGCAGGACAGGCGGCGGTGGCGAAAACACCTGCAGGCTGGATAAATGTCCTAGGCGGTCCTCATGTGGCCTGCGGGCCATAGTTTGAGGACGCCTGTGTCAAGTGTGAGTTAGATTTTAAACCTCCATCACAAAAAACTAAAAAGTTCTACTGTGGGCAGAGTAAGGCCCCTTTCCAACATTTCCATATTGTCTCCCCTGGACCCTGTGAATATGGCAAAAATAAATAAGTAGATAGTGTACAGATGTGGCATGTGGGTAAGTGTAGAGCCCTTGGGATGGGATATTATCTTGGATTAGTGGAAAGTCGGAGCGGGGAGGGGGGAGAACAACCTACTTGAATAAGTTCTTAAAAGTGAGAACACTGCTGTACTATGATCAGACGGGGATGTAACTAGACAAATCAAGAGAGCTATGACATTGCTGGTCTCAAAGATGGAGGAAAGGGGACACAATCTGAGAACACAAGCCCTCTAGAAGTAGGGGCCAAAAAATGTATTTCCCTGCTACAACCTCTGGAAAGGAAAGCAGCCCTAATAGCACCTTCATTTTAGCCATGTGTGACCTATGTCAGACCTTTGACCTACAGAACTATAAGATAATAAAAGCGTGTTGTTTGAAGCCACTAAATTTGTGGTAATTTGTTAAGAAAGTGATAGAAAACAAATACATCTATTTTACCTGGTTTTGACATACCCCAGTTTATGGGCTCATCAGGGCATTTTTATACATTGTGTTGCTACCTAAGAAGTCAATGTCAAAAACTTGGTGTCAATGTAGAAAAGAGTTTGTTGTTAAAATGTATGTAATAAATTAATTTTTGATTAAACAGCATAATAGCATTTTAAAATAACTGTGTATTAAATCATATGTTTACTTGTTGATGGTATAATGAATATTGGAATATTGGTAGTTTTCAGTTCTGGCCAAGATACAGTTTGATCAATTTTGAAATTTTGTGATCTACTCTGCTTTTAATTAACTAGATTTAAGTAGCAAAAGAAAATTGATAAATAAATCAACAGTGTTCCATAGTGCCTAACACAGTGTTTTGCCCACAGTACAATTGTAATAGTTATTGTTTGATTTGAGTGGTTGATTTCTATAAATATGCTTTAAAATATAATGTCCCTTGTTCCTTTATCTAGTCACTCAAAATAAATGGTTTTCAGTGTACAACACTTCGGTTTGTGTTTGGCTGACTTCAGATGCATTAAGTATTGTTTGTGATGTAGCCAAGTGATTTATGTGGAAGGTCAAGTTTATCTAGAAATATAGGCAATATATATGGTCATTCCAGAGTCAGAATTTAGGAAATGTTTTGCTTTTACTGAACATTTTCTGAATGAATTAGGAGAAACAGTGAAAAACCAGTACCAAATTTTGTGCTCATGTCACTTTCCATGTGTTAATTTGTGATACAGTCAGTAAGCGGTGGGGGAAATCATAAATTGCGTTTTTAAATTCAATCGGTGCTTTCTAGCAGCATTGCATCCCGAGTACTGCCTTTGAGTTTTCGGGCCGGGGGTCTTCTCCCGCCCCGCGAGAACTCTGCTGTTTTCAGATCTCCCTTTGGCTTAATTTGATGTACATTAGTTTTGTTTGTTGGGTTTTCTTTTCACTTCTCAGTTCATACTGAAGGAATTTCTTTTTTAACTCTGTATCACACAGGACCCAATTCCGCTGTCCAATTATCTACCTCTTCACCTCTGAATTGCCACACAGCTGCTCAGAGGAAGAAAGTGAGATCAAGTCAGCTGTGCAAGATATTGTGCCCCAAGATGCTGGATTGACTGGCAAAGCTTCCCTGCTGTTACAGAGACACTGCCTGAGCCCTGTGGGGAAGGGTGAGGGCCCAGGGACACCAGCGTGGGCCTCCAAATAATCTGATGTGGAAAAACGGACTCCATGCCAATCACCAATGGCAAATTAAAAGATTAAGTGAGCCACATTTCTTTTTGAATTTTTAATTGCAAAATTGAAAACTCTTGATTAGACACTGATTTTGCTTAGCCCTTGCTGGGGGTTAGGGGTGGGAAGAGGAGACAGTCTTTTTTTATTTGTGTCCAGTTCCCTTAAACAAAGCCCATGACAGGAAATGTTAGCAGAGTACAATGCCACCCGAAGCTGGACACAGGATGCGTGAACCTGTTCCCTTATGGCACATTCATCTAAATGACCATAGAACTTGCGTGTTTCCACTGCTTCCTTTTCATATCCCTGAGGTTAAAACAAAAACTAACCCTGCGAAGTCCGTGTTTCTTTTTTTTTCAATTAGAATGAAGACATTTTGGGCCTTACAACACCCACTCCTTTTAGGCCCAGTTTTCCATTCCACTTCATCCAGATTGTTTTCATCTTGTTGTGTTTTGCCTGAAAATTACAAGATGCAGATGCAAACAGTCTGAGATTATTGTGTTCCCTGGGGTACTCACCATGTAACAACATGAACTCCATGCATAGACTCTCTGTTACTATTTCTCAGTTGTAAAAATGGATGTGATATCTACTGAATTTATTCATTTTGTAAATTAACCTCATGCAACAAGGAATTAGACCTACAAATATGAATGGGGCCTGCCCTCAGTGGGTTTCAATGCACTAGATACAGACTATGAATTATAGAAGACATCCTGCAGCAAAGTGTACTGCCAGCTGTAAGGACAGCTCCTGAGAAGGGCGTCTGCACCTGAGAAGGGCGTCTGCACCTGACAGCAGTCTCTGGTTGCCTACAGGAGGGTGGGGAGGATTAAGGGATAAATGTGAAGTACCTGGACTCTAACTGGGTCTCAATAAAGATTCCTTCCTGGTCCAGAGAATATATTTTATTTCATTGACATGGTGTATTATTTCCTTTTGTAATGTTTCACAAACGGATGTTTAGATTTTCATATCCTTTATTTTAAGATATGAGTAAAACACAGGTTTTACTTTTCTTATTAAGTCTTTTACTTTATTTGTTTTTGTTTTTGTTTTTTTTTTTTTTGAGACGGAGCCTCAAGCTATCCCCCTGGGTAGAGTGCCATGGCATCACGCTCACAGCAACCTCCAACTCCTGGGCTCAAGCAAGTCTCCTGCCTCAGCCTCCCAAGTAGCTGGGACTACAGGCGCCCGCCACAACGCCTGGCCATTTTTTGGTTGCAGCCGTCATTGTTGTTTGGCGGGTCCGGCCTGGGGATTCGAACCTGCCACCTTAGGTGTATGTGGCTGGCGCCTTAGTCGCTTGAGCCACAGGTGCCGAGCCAAGTCTTTTACTTTAGTGGCTAAAAAGTTAAGCATGGGCTTCAGACTTCTTAGTTTTAATACCAGCTCTACCATCCACTGGCCATTTTAGCTCAAGCCATTTGTTAATGAGATGAGTTTAAATTTCAAATCCTTTCACTGACTCAAAAACAACAAAAATCATTGACCCCCATATTACGAGGGCTGACAACTAAGTTCCCAAACGTGCCACCATGTGTTTATGTTGGTGAAACTCTCCAAACAACTTGGTAAGGATTCATAGCCTTTGTATATCAGTTTCTCACAGCTGTGTTTGTGTTGATGTGTGGCAGTATTTTACTGATTGGTGTTCATTATTGTATGTTTTTGTGGGCCATTGCAAAAATGTCAGAGCTTGACTTAGAGCAATGAACAAACATTAAATTTTGTGTTAAACTTGGCAGAAGTGGAAGTAAAAACAGGAACTTATTAGTCCAAGTTTATGGGGATAATGCAATGAAAAAATAGCAGTGTAATATGGATTAAATGTTTTTCTGAGGGAGAGAAAGTGTCACTGATGAAGAGAGGTTGAGGTGGCCAGTAACAAGCAAAACTGATGAAAACATTGCAAAAATTCAGGCAATGGTGCATCAAAATTGTTGGCAAACAGAAATGAGCACAGAAGACCAGGTAAACATTAATAAACAGGAAAATCTTAAGTGAAAATACTGGCATGAGAAACGTGTGGCTCTTGGATCACAACAATGCTCCAGCTCATACAGCGCCATCTGTGAGGGAGTTATTAGCCAATAAAAAAATAACTGTATCAGAAAACCCTCTCTGCTGACTTGATCTGGCCCCCAGTGACTTTTTTTATTTACCTGAAGATAAAGAAAATATTGACAGGAAGACATTTTTATGACATTCAGGATATCCAGAATCATACAATAACCAGTTTATGACCTTTCCAGAAAAAGAATTCCAAATTGCTTTGAAAGGTAGAACAGTCATTGGCATCAGTACATAGCTTCCCATGAGGTGTATTTCAAAGGTGATCAGAGTGATATTCAGTAATGAGGTCTGTAATACTTTTTCTACATGAGTTCACAAACTTAATATCTCATAGCCATAGCCAGGGTTCTTCAGAAGAAAGAAAACAAATCTCTCTCTCTCTCTCTCTCTCTCTCTCTCCATGTGTATATATATATATATATATATATATATAAATAATTTTTTTAATGGGAGATATACATATGTAAATAAAGAGATTTATTCTAAGGATTTATGGAAGCAGACAAACCCTGAGACCTGAAGTGTGAGTTGACAAGTTAGAGAACCAGGAGAGCCGATATTGTAGTTCCAGACTGAAGGCTAGCTGGCTGAAAACCCTAGATGTGTCAATGTTTCAATTCAATTCTCTGCTACTTGAGGAGGGTAAGACTTTTTGTTCTGTTCACATTTTCAGCTGATTGAAAGAGGCCTACTCATTTAGGCCTACTCCTCCTACGAGGAGTCCAGTCAGCTTAGTGACATCTAATAACATCCTCAAAAAATACTCAAAATAACTTTTGACTAAATATCTGTACCCTGGTGGCCCATAAAATTAACCATCACAACCACATAACATAAGTGTCAGGCAGTAATATTCTACGCCCTGAAGGTAGAAACAAGCATTGTGTTCAAGAAGGTTATAGTTAAAAAAAAAAAACCTAAATGCCCCTCCTCTAAAGAAACCCATTACAGAGGGCTCCATGAGTCAATATATCACATGGTCCAGAGCATAAAGTGTGTATCAAGGCAGATGGTGCTTCTGTACAGTGCCCTAAAGTGTTTTCCCTAGTTCTTCCCTACCCTATGCTTCACTGTCATTTCTGGCTTACTGTACTTAGGTGAAAGAAAGAGTGTCCACTGAAAAGAACATTGGTTTTTATTGTTAGGAAAGAGGAAAGGCAGGCACACACACAAGAACCTGGGTCATGCTACATACACATATATAAAAACTCTTCAGAATTCCATATTGGTTGTTTCTTATCCTTCTTTCTGTATCTCTGATCAAGCATTGTGGATCTTCTCCTCTTCCAGGCCCTCAGGGATAGGAGGATCACATGTTTCCACAGGTAACCCTAGAGATTTTTTCTAGGTCTTCCCTCCTCAAACTCTCCATTATGTCTTGTTCCTCAATAACCTGATCAACACAAACTGTAAGATAATAATCTTAGTCCTTCACTCACGTAACACATGTATGTCTTAATAGAACATTTTGGGAATGGAATGCATATGCATGATGGGATGAATCTTTGAGGGAAATTCCAAGGGTTTTAGAAGCTGATAGATTTGAGTAAATTGAAATTCATGCCTCTTAAGTTGTATTCCACTCAGCTGATGTGTGAAACTGGCCCTCACACATCAGTGGCTAAAACTAAGTTTGGGAATTGAAACGGGAAAAACACATTTGTTGTAGTACGTTCTGTGACTCTGCTATGTGCTTTAAATATATTATCACATTTAATCACAATTTTAAAAGCCCACAAATTACGTGTTAAATTTCCCATTTTCTAGTTGAAAGAAATTGAGACTCACAGAGAGTAAGTAACATATTGAAGGTTTCACAGTGTGGGGAATTAGATGCCAGAAGACAAATGAGTAGGTAAAAATATTAGAGTTCTTATAAATCCTATACCCAACTTTCTCTAATAACATTTTACAGAAATATGCAATTTTCTAAGTCAGAAAGTTAACATAAAGATAATACTATTAACTAATCTACAGACCTTAATCAAATGTTACCAATGGTTCCATTTAAATCTTTTTTCTGGTGCAGTTATAATCCAAGAACCCACAGGCCTTTAGCAGTTGTGCCTCCATGCATGAAGTCTCCTCCAATTCTTCCTGATATTGAAGTGTGTCAGCAAGTTATCATACAGACTGCCCCATAATTTGGCACTATCAGATGTTTCCTCATGAAACATCTTTCAATTTAAAGTTAGACCATTTTTGGTGACGACAGTACAGAAGCAATGGTGCACCTTTCTCAGTGCATCTGATGAAGAGGTACATATCAATCTCAGTCATTGTAGGATATACTAACTAGACTCAGGGTTAAAGACACAGTTCTCCAGACTACCGACTCTGTGCAAGATGTCTGACACCAAGTGCAATGAGTTTATCAATCAGCAAACTCTGAGGAACTGTCCCAAAACTATCCTCACTTTAGATATCAGCCACATAGAGAATTCCTTGAACTATCCTCACTTCAGACTGGGGTTCCCTAGATGACCTAGATTACCGTCATGGTCAATAATTTGCCAGAGGGATTTAGAGAAGTCAACTGAAATCTATTATACTTACAGCTTATTTTAAGCAAAGGATACAAATTAGAATCAGCCAGAAGTAGAGAAACACGGAGAACAGTCTGGGAGGCTTCCCAACAAGAACACTTCATTTGTAAAGCACATTACCCTTCTAGTGTCATAGTGTAACAATAGTCAGAGAACACTGGCAACCAAGGAAGCTGACCAGACCGCCATGGTCCGGTCTTTACTGGGATTTTATCATGGAGCATGATTGATTGAACTGTTGCCCACTTGGCTGAGCTCAATCTCCAGCCCCTGTTCCTTTCTACCTCTAATCGCTGGTGGGTCTTTCTGAGTAGTCTGACCCAGCACGAGTTGTCTTCTTCTTCTTCTTCTTCTTTTTTTTTTTTTTCAGTTCCCAATATATACTTTCAATAGATTTGCTTCATCAATACAACTGCTTAAAAGAACAACTCTCAAAGTCTGCTCTAGATACATATATTTTTTGCTTTAAGAAAAGGTGAGTGGTACTTTTAAGGAAAGGGTAGAGTTATGTATTTTTTTCAATTTATACAGAAACAATCACATATATTTCATGAATATAACTGACATTCCTCTTCTGATATTAGGTATAAAGAATTATGAATTCAGTTTTTATAAAGAATATTTCCAATTGCTTCCCTAATAAGAAATTCTTTATTCTAATATTCTAATGAAAATAGCAATATTTTATGCAAAAACCCCATATACATTTATTTATAGGTGTTAATACAGCAAAATGAAAATGAACATTAAGAACATTCCTCACTAAAACAATAACTTTGGCTCGGCGCCTGTGGCTCAAGCAGCTATGGCGCCAGCCACATACACCTAAGGTGGCGGGTTCAAATCCCCAGCCCGGGCCCGCCAAACAACAATGATGGCTGCAACCAAAAAATGGCCAAGCGTTGTGGTGGGCACCTGTAGTCCCAGTTACTTGGGAGGCTGAGGCAGGAGACTTGCTTGAGCCCAGGAGTTGGAGGTTGCTGTGAGCATGATGCCATGGCACTCTACCCAGGGGGGATAGCTTGAGGCTCTGTCTCATAAAAAAAAAAAAACTTTAAAATTATTTAATTTGAAATATAGTTTCTTGATAAAAAGAGATTCACATGAAATTTACCTTATCTTATAGTTTACACTTTACAGCACATTTTATGAAAATCAGTAACCAGTCCTCTTTTATGTTTGAATTGAAATGAATGTAAATATAAATGAATAACTTTCTTTTAGATAGTAGCAAACAGAGTCAATAATCCTTTCAAGAAAGAGACTATCTCTTTTCCTCCCAACTTGAATTCACCATAAACTTAATCCACAAATGATATTGGAACCTCACCAATAATATAATTCAATTGTCTTACCCAAACAATCATCTCCATCTGGAAGACGTAGCCTTTAGAAACACATTTTTCTATTAAGTTCTGTAGAACTTCTTTGAGATATAATCTGAAACTAACTGTTGAATCAGATGCTCCTGGTATCAGCAAAATCTGTTATAAAATTGGCCCCAGGGCTGATTATTTTTCTTTTCAAATCCCACCCATATATACATCCACTTCCTTTGCAGCGAGTTCCAGAGACAATATCAAAGTTACCCTCCTTTTGCTTCATAATGAATTCAGAAATAAATTTTGGGTGGTGTGAGACATCAGCATCCATACTAATTATGTAGTTTCCCATAGCATGTTTCATTCCACGAATATGTGCAGTCCCTGCCCCCACTCTTGTTGTCTTAGAAGAATTTTGTCTGACACATAGATCTTTTCTAACCGTTCAGCAATGTCCCTTGTTTCATCTGGGCTTTCATCATCTGTGATTATAAGTTTATAGTTGATTCCACTCTCTGAGAAGCTTTTCACCATCAGCCACACGATAAGTGGTAGGTTTTCCCACTTGTAGTAGTGGGGCAAAAGCACTGAATACTTGTCCTGGTGTGGATTGCTCACCTCCAGCTCCTGCAGATACCAGGGAGGAGTCTGCTACTGGCTTCCTAGAGGCCATGGCAAAACTGTCCACCCTGAGTTTTTTTGTTAGTGATCAATCCCCACCTGGAGTCATCTCTTTGGCAAAATCCTTCCGGGTTTACTACACATCATATTATTAACATAAAGAGGAGAAGTGTAGGGAAATATTCTGAGATTTTAGAGTCTCATAAGCAACTATCTAATTTCTCATCATACTTTTGTGCACTAATTTAGCATCCATTTATGATTCTCGTCTGTAATGACTGTTACTACAGTGTCTGCCAAATAATGCCTGTCCTTGTTTTTAAGAAAAACAAGTTGAAGTATTTATGAGTAAAGGGACCAATTTGCAACTCACTTTAAAAATGTTAGGAAGGTAGAAAATGAATCTACCTTAGAGAGACAGAAAGAGAATTACAAAGAAAATGTGAAGCTAACATTTGGGAAATCTTGGTAAAGGGATATATGAGTATTCTCTATACTGTTCTTGGAACTTTTCTATAAACTAAAATTACATAAAAAGGAAAAGTTTAAAAAGAACTTAATTTCTAAGCCAATAGTGTTGATTATTGAGACTATTAATGGGTTTGAAGCTAAAAAAAGTGTGATGACTTCAAGGGCAAATCTCCAAATAGTGAGTAATTGTAATGTGAGATTTCCCGCTAAGCTTATCATAGTATTTATATATTATTATTATGAAGCAAAAACACAGGATGATGTAGAGAGTATAAAGTTTTTGAGTGGTATCTGTATCTTGCTCCTGAAAGTATTATAAGAGAGTTTAGGTGTTTGACCTGTCTATTAAGTATTCTCTTTAATTAAATTGTCTTAGGTTTGGTTCAGTACCTCCAGGGAACAGTAGATTATTTCAGCCCAGAATTTTGAAAAATGTCATCCTAATGCTTATTAAAATCTTATTTAAAATTATTTTAATTAAACTAAATAAAATTGTAGAAATTCTATTGTCCATAATGATTCTGCTGAAATGTTAAAAAGGATAATGGCAAAGTGTTCATTTCAATTATAACTATTTGCAAAAAGAAAATCTCTAAAATGATAAACTGTGTTTCAATGATAGAATAGTAAACTAACATTTGAACACATGCTCAGCAAGGAGAAAAATGGATAGGAGAAGAAATACATAGTGTACAATCTGTAATTCAGCTCTAATTCGTAAATTCATTGGTGGTTGTACTAAAGTTTGTGGTCAGCAATTTTTATAACCATGACTACATTATTTGCATCACCAAATTGCCTCATAAAAGAAGGTGTTGTCTTTTGAGTAGTCTGGGCCGCATTTCCACTGGCAGCAGCCAACTGATTATACTCTGCCAGTTATTGGGACCAGTCCAGTGATCAGAGTTTGCCAATGTGCTAAGAGAGGTCCAGCAACTCTTTGGAAGTAGAATGGCCTTACCTGGAAGAGCTCTGGCAGGCAGGATGTAGCAATTCCCATAGCCTAAGGACATGGCTCAGAAAGAGTCCTCCATTGGCTAAGGCTCAGGTGACTTCAGAGTAGGTTGCTGGGGAGAGTTCAGCAAACCACTGAGATAAATCCACTAGAAACTGTCTGACAATAAATTAAGGGAAAATTCAGTGGCAATACTCCAAAAGCTATAAAAGCAATCCATTAGAAATTAGAAGCATTGCATATACCCACAAGGAGAATTCTTGGCAGTCTGAGGTACACTTTTTTTTTTTTTTTTTTTTTTGGCTGTGTGTTGCAGAAGAACACGTCAGAATGGTAAAGAAACACTAAATGAATTTTTGAATATACACTTCATAAGATTTATTTCTGTTATATTAAAATATTAGTACTTATATCTCCTAGAATTCTAACACTACATTTATCTCAAAGCTAATGTGAAAATAAATTTGGTTTGTATTTTATATCTTCTAGTATCATTAGGATGATGGAAAGCCAGGAAGCTGGTAGGTATAGGTTGGAAGACAATTTAAATTTCATTTAATATGAAAACAAATACCTCTTATGAATAAAAATAAAATCAGTTCTTCAGAACGGAAAAAGAGATAAACACCAATTTAGTCTTCAAATTAATTTAATTTTGTTTCCGTTTAGGCAAAAACACTATTGATTTTCAATTTAATATAAATAACAAGGAAATTCATCCTCCTGTTAGCACTGCTTGATGTCTATTTACTTATTTATTTATCTATATCAATCAGTGTTGAGTGAATAATATTTAAGGGTTTATTCTTCTAATATTTATAAAATGATATCTCTCAGAAGCCAAATGAAAATAAAAGAGAAAAACTAACAAAGAAAGAAGAAAAAAATTTCTGTTGCAAATTTTTACCTTCCTAATGGTCATTTTCACATAAGATGAACTAGTAGTGTCTAACTAATGTTGAGTATGGGTTAAACAATTACTAACTGCTATCAGTTGTCAGGTTAGTATGTTAGTTGGTATAAGGATACCACAAAAGAGATATAAGACACAATCCTTTATAGGAGCTTACAAAATTAAATACATCTGAATTGCTGTCCATTTAATTCTTTTATCACAAATTTTTAAACTAAATAAAATCTATGTCTCAAAACAAGTATTATTTAAGCATGTGTTGTTCTCTAAGGAACAATTCGAATGGCCAAAATTAAAAAGGAAATGTCACTTTTAGTAACCCTCTGAGAAACCAAGAGAATTTTATGGTAGGGAGAGGAAATGTTTAAACAAAAGAAAGGAAGGTTTCATTCTATAAACATTCTTTGAGTATTCATATTTTATTATAAGAATATGTTTGTTCTTTGAGAATGTACAATGAAGAGAACATAAGTTTTGTAAAGAAATGACAATTTTTTTTGGTAAGAAATGAAAAAATTCTCTTTTCTAATTGAAATGTAGCTATTTTAAAATCATCCACACGACCTTTGTGATCTTTGTGTATAGGACAGTGCAGGATGAGAACTTGCTATTTTCCCTAGTGTGTTTTGGTAAAACACCTTTACATTTTGGGACAAGGACACCGTACACTATAATTTGGTTGCTTTCAGAAAAATCTGTTTACCAGTTGAAAATTATGTTATAAGATAATAATAGGGTAAAATTTACAATGCTTGCAAAACATGTATTGATATTTAATCAGGCTGCTGTTTAAACAGCTGATCCTATAAAATTTTACACAAGTATTGAATTTTTCTGCTATCATTCTAGAGTTATTCAAGGACTTTTAAATATTATTTCTTAAGTAGCAGTATCAAAGTAGCTTAGGGTCCATAATCATTCATGCTTAACATTAAAATGGCAGCACTTGTGCTCTGTGGGAATAACTAAACTGAATCTGGGGTTTTGTTACATCACAAATAAAATGTTTCCAGACATTCCTTTTGTTCCTTTGTCATATAGAAGGTGAACAGAAACAGGTCATTATAAAAGTATATGATTTTCAAATGACATAGTGTAAGATTTGCATATGGTGAAAGCTATCCTTTGCTTAACTATAATGTTACTCTATAACTAGGTATTCCCCTAAAAGGTCTCTGCTGCTTAACACTACAAAACACAACATAAGTAAAATACTGCATATTAGGGAAGTTAAGAATCAGCTAAAAACCAACAAAATATCTAATTTGTTGAGAGGTCTGTAATTTACAAACATATTTACATGGATTTTCCAGCTTTATCCTTACACGAACCCTATGAAATATTTAGGGAATGCTATTTACTCCCTTGTGTAATAAAGACAAATTCATAGAGAATCATTGACTTGCAATGGGTCATATCACACATTTATTACACTGTAAAGAATAGAAATCAGTTCAGGTCCTCTTATTTTAATATTTAGTACTTACATGCTTTCTAACACAAATTTCTGCCAGCCTAAAAATTACTGATTCATAGGCATAATATCCATATTGAAGTTTGCACGTCACTAAGGAAACTCTGAGTTTGGCATATAATCACTAACTTGGTAAGGTAAGGTCTATTTAAATAAAAATGCATTCTAAATTGAGTTAGCTAATTCAGAGGAAAAAAACAAACACAAGTCTGGATGCAAATGGTTTCAGGCTTGATACAGGTGCCATTTTAAGCAAGTCAGTGTTTTGTTGCTTGCCCTCATTCCTATCCTCCTTGTTACAATATGGCTGCTCTAGCTCAAGACATTATTTTTGCACATCCATTTCTCAAACGTGGAAATGAAAGAGGCAATGCCCCAAATATATAGTTTCTTTTATCAGAAAGCAAAACATTTATCCCAGCATATTTCCATTTATATCTCAATGGGTAGAACTGGCCCACATGATTACTCCTAGCTTGAAGAGACCAGGAAAGTTAATATCTTACTTTTGTTAGTTTCCATAGTGTGGTAGGTAAACAAAGAGAAAGAGTTTGGAATGACTAAAGGCTAGCCAATTTACAATGTCTCCCATACAGAAGAAAGGAAGGACAGACCCAGAAACTATTTCTGCCCTCAAGAAGCTCACATTTTAGTACCAGAAATGAAAATAAGTACATATCTGACCATAAGACATGGAAGAGAGTGAGGTGTGCATTTCTTATAAAAATAAAGATTAAAGTGCTCTAGGTATTTAGAGAAAGGAACATTTACAACTCTCCTTGTTCACACTTCCCCCTCCCCCACCTCATGTCCAATATCTCTTATTAGTTGTGTTAAGCAGGACACTTTACATAGGAAATAACAGCTGACTGAGGAAAAGAAAAGGAATATAGAGGCGGAGCAAGATGCCAGACTAGAGACTCTCCATGGCAGCCACCTATGGTGAGACCAGGGTTAGAGGACTCCGGCCACCTTTAGCTGGGATATCCTCCCAGAAACATCACTCTGGAGTCACAGTGAAACAGCAGGGCACGCCAGGAGCCAAGGAGGATGTCAGGAGCAGTGGAAGACAGACAAGGAAGGCAAATTCCTGGGTTTGGGTAGAAGCCGGCTGGTCCTCCAACAAAGGGCTAGAGACAGGAAAGCCTGCCCTGCCGCTTTTGTTGTTGTTTTTGTTGTTGTTGTACTTGGCATTTGCCAGACCTGCCTTGAGAAGGATTAAGCAACAAAGTTAACTTGAACACTGCCTAGCAGCCAGGACTGAACCACCGGACAGGGGTGTAATTCTCATCGGTTTGGCAGCTAGCAGGGCACCACCATTGTGGGAGGGCTACCCAGGAGGAACAGCCTACAGCGTCCCAGCACCTGACCAGCTATGGTGCATCTGCTGAACTCAGGCATCCAGGTTTGGGGTAAACTGAGCAGCTTCCAGAACTCCTGGGAAAGTCACTTTGTGACCAAGAGGCAAAAAGGTTGAGGTATGTTTCCTAAGTCTGGCAAGAGATTCAGGCTTCCAACCCCATGAAGACTGAATATTAGAGAAGCAACCAAGCCCTGTGAAGCCACATAAATCAGGAAGATGGGACTAGGTATCCTTGGCAACTAGATATTGGCTTCTGGCCCCCATCTTATACACCAAAACCAGTAGCAATGTTTTGCGATCCTTAACCCCAGTTTGCTACCTGGTGTCTAGGCAGTATATTGCAATTAATACAAATTTTTTAAATTAATATATTAAAAAAAATTAATTTTTTCCTTAGTTTTGTTGTTTGGTTGGTTTATTTTGTTATATTTTCTTTTTTTTTTTTCAGTTTTACTTTCCTCAATATCTAGGACTCCATTTTGATACAGAGTTTCTGCCCCAATTTTTCTTCCTTTCTCTTCCATTTCTCTCCTTTTTTCTTTCTCTTTGTAAAGATTTCTCTGCTTTTCTCATCTTTCTCTAATAAATTTCTCAAACAAATAAGATGTCCCTTTATTAAAATTTTATATAATTTTGTTTTTAATTTTCTTTATTTCTATTATGATTTTCTTTTTACTGATTTGTTTTTTTTCTATTTCAGTCTAAATATATTATTTATGGGACAGAGTCTTACTCTGAAGCCTGGACTGGGGTGCCACAGCATTGGCCTCACCCAAGAAGGTCTTGAGACCCTGGTATTGGGAGTCTTTCTAGCCTCGGCCTTTGTAAGGATGATATGGGTAAGCTGCCCCTGTGGCATACTGCTGATTTTTTTTTTTCTGTATTTGGAAGAGGTGGGGTCTGGCTTTTGCTCAGGCTAGTAAGGAGCTTCTAACCATGAGAGATTGACCCAGCTCAGCCCCTCCCCCAGAGTCCTGGAATTGGAGGTGTAGGTCAAAGCATCCTGCCAAAACCCACTATTACTCCTTTATTCCTCTATCCTTCTTCTTTTCTTCTTTTTAATTTTTTTTTCCTTTCATCCCTCCTTTTTTTCTTTTTCTTTCTTTCTTTCTTTCTTTCTTTTTTTTTTTTTTTTTTGTGTCTTCCTTCTTGGTCTTTACTCTTCTCTTTCTTTTGGTCCTATATAATACCTAAGCACAGAGGCAAAGTAATTTAAAAAGAAGGAGGAAAATGTACAGGAAAAATGTAAATAATAAGAAAATACACAGGAGGAGGAGCCAACAGAAAAATTCTGGCAACATAAAAACACAGAACAGATCACACCTGTCCCTCCCTCCCCCGATCATGAGGTAGCTACCACAGAGCATCCCATCTATAAAGTAATTATGGAAATGTCAGAAAGGGAATTTAAAGTATTAATGGCAGAAACAATGAAGGGAATTGAAAGGAAAATGGAAAACCACCAAAAGAAAATCCAAAAACTGGACCCCCCCCCAAATGAATGAAAGACATGATGAAATTAGAAAGGATATAACAGAGCTTACAAAATTGAAGGAGTCAAACAGGGAACTTAAAGATGCTGTAGAAACTATCAGTAACAGATTAGACCATGGAGAATTAAAAATCTAAGAGGTAGGTGATAAGGCTCTTGAGCTAACTTAGGTATTTTAAAAGGCAGAAAAGAAGGCAGAAAAAGCTAAGTGATCACATAGAGAATTGTGGGACTTCACAAAGCATTCAAATATATAAATTATAAGTATCCCTGAAGGGAAAGTACATCCCAAAGGAATGGAAGCCCTATTGGAGGATATCATAAGTATAAATTTACCAAGCATCACCCAAGGTGCCAACACCTTGGGGACTATCAAACTCTAGTTCATTTCAACACTGACAGAGCATCTCCAAGACACATTGAAATGAACCAAATCAAAAGGAAAGAGAAAATTTTGCAAGCAGCCACGAGTAAGCACCAATTGACCTATAGGAGCATATCCATTAGGGTGACAGCAGACTTTTCAGCTAAAACTCTTAAAGCCAGAAAAGAGAGCAGTCATCTACCTTTGTCTTTCTTAAACAAAACAATTTTCAGTACAGAATTCTATACTCTGCTAAACTAAGCTTCAGATTTGATAGAGAAATCATATCTTTTACTGACGTGCAAACATTGAGGAAATTTGCCACAAGTCCAGCTCTGCAGAAAATACTGAGACCTATTCTCCATACTGACCATCACAATGGACCACAAGCAAACACCCAGAAACTAAAGGACAAAACCTAGCTACACAGTGGTGCAAAGGATAAAACTATGCAATGTTCTTTCACAAAATAAGATGACTAGAACTCCACCATACTTATCAATTCTCTCAATAAATGTAAATGGCTTGAATTCCCCACTGAAGAGGCACAGTCTGGCTGATTGGATAAAAAAAAAAACACAAGCCATCTACATACTCCCTCCAGGAAACACACCTAACCTTGAATGACAAAACAAGATTCAGGGTAAAGGGATGGAAAACAGTATTTTAGGTGAATGGAAATCAGAAGAAAAGAAGGGTCACAATCTTATTTTCAGATACAAGTGGATTTAAAGCAACTAATGTTAAGAAAGACAAAGATGGTCACTTTATACTCATCAAGGGAACAATACATCAAGAGAACATTTCAGTTCTAAACATTTATGCACCCAACTTAAATACTTCCAGATTACAAAATGTACCTTAATTGGTCTGAACTATATGATATCCAATTAACACCATGATTGCTGCGGATTTTAACACCCTCTGACAGAACTGGACAGATCCTCTAAACAGAACTAAACAAAGAAACAAAGGACTTAAAGGTGAGTTTAGAATAATTGGGTTTAATAGACAAATACATAACATCTCTAGGGAGATGGTGTGATTCCAGGTAGTGGTCCATTTCCTTTACATTGCCAAATTTTGGGGCATAGAATTTTTTAGTAGAGTTTATGTAGTAGTTTTTTTGTTCACTTATTTCTGATTGAGGATTTTAGAAATTTTACTTTTCTGTTTCTGGTTAATCTGGCCAAACTTTTATCAATTTTGTTTATCTTTTCAAAGAACCAACTTTTTGTTTCATTAAGACTCTGAATGATTCTTTTGTTTTCAATTTCATTTATTTCTGATTTAATTTTGGTTATTTCTTTTTTTCTGCTAGGTTTGGAATTGAATTGCTCTTCCTGTTCCATTTCCTTGAGTTGATTCATTAGGTTGTTCATGTGTGCTGTTTTTTTTTTCATGTCAACAACTTTATTTAGAAGTCCTCTTAGTGATTTGACATAGTTCTCTTGAGTATATAACTGATAAAACCAAGAGTTGCCATCACACCTGCTAATGTGGACATAACAATTACTGCTTTAGAAATAACATCTCCAGCAGCCCAGTGGCCTTTAAGGTCTACAACATCTTTGAATGAAGAGCTACCTGATGACAGGAGAATGAGTCCTGGGAGGCTAAGTATAACTTTCTCTTCAGTGATCCCTGTGGCTTGCCTGTGCCTAGAAGATACACGGCAAGTCACACAACACAGAGGGAGTCAGCAGAGAGTTAATTGCAGATTAAGCCACTCCAGTGGAAGTAGACCAGGCTAAAGGGCTCCTGGGCTTCTAAGACAAAGGCAAAGGTCTTCACATCAAACCTTTGGTAGTGACCAGGATGCGGCATGGTGGAACCAACAGGATAGAAGGTAGTTTGATAATTATCTAGGTTATACACACAGCCATCCTTGACAATATTCCACTGGGGAAGAGAGTCTGGGTCTGTAGTAGATGTTGCCCAGTGGTCATCAAGACCAGCTTGATGTTGGGTTCGTCCCTGTTAAGGATTCTTACTTCTATGTAATTTGGTTGGTGGAGGTATTTCATTAGAGGGTATTCATTGTTCCCATAAGGTTGTTGATAGGAGCTATCTCAGTAGGTCTGCAGGATTAAGGTACATGGACCTGGCTTCACCGAGGCCACTGGACAAGGAAGACTTTCAACACTGATTATGTGATGAATTTCCCTTTTAGGACTGTTTGTGCAGTATCCCACAGATTTTGGTAATTTATGGCTTCATCGTTGTTATATTTAATGAATTTAATAATTTCTGCCTTTACCTTCTCCTTAACTGAACTGTCATTCAGCATAAGGTTTTTTTAGTTTTTAGGGGGTTTTCAGTTTTTTTTTAGTCTTTGTATGGAGATAAAAATTTTGTTGGAGTTGAGTTCCACTTTTATTACCTTGTAAACTAAAAAGATACAAAGTAGAATTTCAATTCTTTTAATTGTGTTGAAGGCACAATGTAAGGGCATATGGCTCACCTCCTGGATGGGGGGCACAACTACAACAGGGACTTTACCTAACAAATACAAACACTATAACATAATTGTTTGTGCCCTCATGTTAATTTGAAAGTTAAAAAAAAAGAAAGAAAGGAATATACTTGTTCATACAACTGAAAAATAGAGACAGCTGGCAAGTTTACAACAATTTCATCAGCGTTCTATCCCTCTCTAGCTCTCAGGCCTGCATTTTGTGAGCTGGTTTCATTCTCAAGAATGTCCTTCTGATATGATTGCAAAAATAATGGACAGCTCTGGTTTGATGTGTCCTTCTCTGCAGCTATCTTCACTGAAAGCCCTGGGGATACTTTGATTTCCCTGGCTTGTTCACAAGCCTCTCTATCCTGAATTGATCACCCATCACTGTTACTAGGGGCATGGTGAATCTGACTGGCAAGCTTGAATCAGATAGTAACTTTTGTGTTGGGTAAGTATGTTGGAATGAGACACTGGGGGGATTGGGAGTAAATGTTATTAACTACATCCATGTCTGATAGGAGGATTTCCTAACCTGTAAGAATACCAAAAAGACAGAAGGTAACAAATGGCCAGAATGAAAGAGATAGTCCATATTCTAGGACTAGGAGTAGTGAGTTTTCACACACAATAGTCCCTTAGGACCCGAGTGGGAAGATGCTAACACAGATGTGTTTGGTTAATGCAGTAGTAATTGTACCAGCATGTACCAATGCTGTTTAATGTTGCTAATATAAATGGCATTTTCATTCTTCCTGGAAATTACATGTTGCAAGAAAATAGGAATCTAAATTTTATTATCAAAATTACATCCTCTGAAGGTGATGCTGCTTATATGATGGAGAGATTCAATAAATATTAATTTTAGCTAATGTTTTTAATTGTATAATCCTACCAATTCACTGTATTTGAGAAACACAATATATTCATGCTAGGTATTTGATTTCACTTGGCCACATTTTAGAGAATATGTTATCTATCCTGAACGCACACACAGGCACTTACTCTCCAACTTTCCTTGACCCTAATTTTCCTTTTCCTCAGATGAGTGGGCTATTCCTACTGCCACCATTTGACATAACTGTTTTTCTTCTTAGACTTTGATAATGTGGCTTCAATTCTTAATGCTCTTTTGAAACTTCACTCTGTAGTTCATCTAATTCAATGGCCCCATCTCAGTTCAAATTTTTCTTGAACTTTTTATGGAATTTTTTCCTTGTTAATCAACTTCTTCCTTCCTCAGGTGGCTTTAACTATAGCCCTCCAGAATTTGACTCTAAATTACCTACCCAAGGTGATGAGCCTCTTCTCACTATCCCAGAAATAAACTTTTTTCAAAAAACCAAGTTGAATTTTATGTTTTGGGATGTCATCTTCTCCAAAGTAAATTCTACTCTTCCTTCAAGTTTTGCCTTAAAGTTTGCCAAACATTCCAATCTGCAATAAAGTTTACCTTCATTATTATACTCCTATTTTTATCAATATCAGTATTTTAGGTAATTATCTATTTTATGTATATTATCCTGTTATTGATACTGTCAACTCTTTGAGAGTAGGATCCTTTAACTTTTTTTCTGAGGTATTCTTAAGTCATTGTTGAGCATATCATAAGAACATTATAAAAAGCTGTTTGAAATTAAATTTATACTCTAAATAAGCATCTTTAACATTTCTGTGAGACTATAGAAATTTTGTTAGGGTAATAGGACATGTTTTAAATTTAATGGGTAAAAAAGAGAAAACTAGCCAATTATGTAAATTAAACTCTCAGGTTCCTAAATGCAAAATTTCTGGGAAAGAAAGGTGTGTAATGGCATATCTCAAGGGATGAATACATTCCAGAAACATCAAAGAATAACACTTTAATCTCTAGAGCAATTAATATCCATTTCAAAAAATTAAACTCTCCAAAATTAATATTAGCATCACATTTTACAGCCACTTAATATTTTAACACTTCCACATTTTAATAAGATTTTAATAGTATGAAACTAAAGCCATTAGAAAAGACAGTTTACATTCTCACTAATTCTACATGATTTAGAATTTCATATGTAGCAAAAAACTAAAGGATAGAAAAGATTAAAGGATACAAAGCATTTTAATTAAGAGCAAATATCTAAGCAAGAAAGGATGCAACTCAAATTTGCATCTTAATATCTCTAAATATATTACAGAAGCAAAATTATGTCTGTCAGTTAAACATGTCTGATTAAAATTGTCTTGAAACACAGCATTTCTTGAAACAATCTGCTTCACAGATTTAAAGATATTGAGCCTCTCCTTGTCTAGTGTTTCAACAACTGAAAAAGTCTCGTTCAGACTCTATGCCTTCCTTGTGATGAAACACAACCTTCCTTGTTTCAAATCTCAGCTCTTAAATTTCCTTCTACTTCCTTTACTGTTTTGTGCATTTTAAATGTGTGACAGTAGCTTTCTCTTCGCCTAAATTCCTACAACTTTTGAATACAGATTTTTTTTCTTTGAGTGTTAAAACAATTTTGAGTTATTCCTTATTTTACTCAACTATTTTTTAAATGTTTATACTACAGATGAAGCTTGCTAACAACCTTCCCTGGAAATATTTAAACAGTAAATTTCTTTTGTTGTCTTCTTATATAGCAGTTCTGGATCCCACAAAATGTTCCACATTTTTATTTTTATCACTAACTCAGGGCCAAGCTTTTTTGTGAAGCCGTTTACAGATGCTGAATGGTCTTTCAGTATTTCCTCATACTGCCTCTTCATTCTTCATTAAGTCTTCTTCTCTAAGTTGTGCATTGATATGCAGTCTGGTTTTCATTTTTATTGTCTAATTCATATTTAGAAGGTTATTATAAAAGTAGACCTGCTTAAGAACTAAAATAACCATTCTATTTTGATAATCAAATTAATTTGGTCTGCTTATTTCTGTCAGTAGGAACTCATATGTATTTTTAAACATTCCAATTTCTGATGCACTTTCTGTGTGTTCCACTGATACATTTATATGGTGGTGTATGCATTATATGTGTGCAGAATATCATCATAGCTTGGGGTGCATCTTATTCTTCTTTTCATCTTCTTAGCACAGTGCCCATAACTTTCACATAGTATTTGTTTGGTAAGTGAATGAATGAACAAATGACCATTTTCTTTAGTTGCATAAAATTACCAAATGATTTCATTCATTCTGGAAATTACCTATCTATATTGTCTTGAACTTTGCTATGTTAATATCCCCAAAATCCCTATAAAAATTTCAAGGATTTAAGAGCAGTGATAAGAAAATTTAAAAAAAATGTTTTAAATTATATTTTGTATATCAGAAAATACTTGACATATTTACTGTTAAGAATTCATTTTGACACAAATATTTCTTTTTTTAGTTTTTTTTTTTTTTTGCTAAAATGTTGGGATCTATATAGGTAGCAGTGATAATAGTTGATTTTAATACTATGCTGTTTGACGGATTTTATTGTCTAATGTAAGAACTTTTAAGCTAAATCTTTTCTTGATGTATAAGCTATTTCATTACTTAAAAGATATTATGAGTATATCCTTTAAATAGAAACCCCTCAAAGGAGACACCATACAGAGAGAGAGAGAGAAATTCATGTTACCTGTAGCAGAGCACAGGAGAGGCAGAGGCCATCCAAGAGGTAAAAGAAATCAGCTAAAATTTTGATAAAGTATGTCCTAGAAAATAGCTTCAAATAACAAGGAAAATTCACACCTGATCAGACTTTTATCACGTGTTCATGAGAAAGATTTGGGATGAAGGCCCAAGACCTTGAGAGGTATGCAAGATGTGAAAAACAGCTGCCCCATTCCCTTCACTAGTCCAACATCTAATAGGAAGCAAAGCCTTCAGCCAAGGGGAAGAACCACAGGTCTGCTCACCCTAATCTCCCAAGGTACCAGGCAAAAATGCACTGCTATTTGTGTGCACTGAAAAACAGGAGGAAAGCCTCTCCCCAACCAGGACGTAAGCAAAACCCACTGCCACTGGGGAAAAGTAAAAGTAAAAACTGTCTGTGGAGAAGGGACAGGAAGCCATATTATGCCCCAAATGTTGCACTGATCCAAAGAGGTGTCCCACATGAGACCAACCATAGACACAGGGCAAGTTTGTGTTTCACAAGCAGGAGCCACAGGAAGTCTTCCGGGCTTAGGTGCAAAAGGCCTGCCTAAGACAGGCTGGAAGTGAGATACAGAAAGGAGTTCATTCATAACTATGTGACTATTCCTAAGAGCACATCTTAGGAATGAGAGATTAGCTTATTAATAACAGATTTTTAAGTTTGAGAACTAATTCAATGTTGCTAACATTTTTATTTTAATCTTTTTCCATATAATGTTATAATTATTAAAAAGTTGAATAATATTTTCATTCTTTGAAAATAGAATTCTCCTTCATTCTCTTATGAAGGAGAAATTTTCTGACTATGAGCTATAAAATTAAAAAATATTTTTTAGTATGGTGAATTATAGCTCAAAGTAAATGTATTTTTCAGACATTATGTTATCCAGTACTCAAAAATATCATCATTGAACAGAGTAGTTTCAGAATAAACAAACAAAAAGTCATTGTTTGTTAAGAGATAAGTGTTTATCTTATTATTTGTTAAGAGATAAGGAGATAAGTGTTTCAGCCTTAGTTTATAATTAGTTACCCCTACCCAATGAGTTACCTCTGGCCTCTTACTCCTTTAACTATAAAACAGTAAGTTTATTCAAGGTCTATGAATCTTAAACTTTTGCATACCGATGAATCCCTGAGAAACTATATGCTGGGTCTGTAGCCCTTCTGCATGGAAACTTCTTAGTCAATAGTTTTGGTATTGCCCAAGTAAGGATGCTTGTTGTCATAAGTATACACTTGGGGGAATATGTTGGACCCAGTAATTTCTCATATCCTTTTGGATTCCAACAGTGTCTGAATCTAAATGATGTAAACTGAGCCAAATATTATTGTTCCTATTTTCAGATAAGTAACTGAGCCCTACAGTTCAAATAATCCTCATAAACGTTTTAGCAATAGTAAGTAGAGAAATGCAATTAAAAGCAAAGTTTTTAAGTTCCTACTTTGGTGTTTTATTCTTAAACCTATTTGTAAATTGTAGTAAAGACAGTAAACTGCCTATTATTAGTTGTATTGTTTCCCTTTTTCTCCTAAGCATGTAAATAACTGAGATTTGGGGGTCAACCATGTAACTGAATTTTTGACCAATAACAATGTGGGCAGAAGTAAACAACATATTTGTCCATAAAACCCTCTTATGAGTAATCATGCAGACATTTTCCCACCTCAAAAATTAATAGGGATATCTCTGAACCCAGAAAGGGTAGACCACAAGATGGAAGGGATCTGGGTCCCTGAATGACTGCTTGATCATCAACAATCACATTCTGCAGCAGACTTGCATTACATTGTACTGTAAGGAAGACATAAACTTCAATTGTGCTAAGCCACTGAGAAATTAGGCTGTTATTCAGCAATTACTCTACCAGATACATAGCACTTCCTCATTATTCCTGTATAGGATAACAAGATTCCAACAGCATACAACTTTGAGACACTAACCTATTTTACTTTATAGTTTTGTTTAGTCCTCTTTACCCTTTTCCCATTCCTATTCTTTTCTTCCCAGAGGTAGATAATCCAGTGTGCAGTTGTCTGTGAATCAGAGGAGACTTACATTGAGGACTGGGAAAAACAACAGAGCTATTTTAAATAAATTAGTCTATGAATTCTCCTTGTTGGACTTGCAGAAAACTAAAGCCAGAGCAAGAGAGTCTGTGAGTGCAGGTAAATTTTTTTTAGTCAAGAATATGAAGGAAAAAGGCTTTCACAAAAATTAGAAGAGAATTTCTCTGAGCTGTAGGGAAAATGGTGCAAACTGAGGCAGAAGTATTTTTCCTGCCCTTAGTCTTCACCCTGTCAGTGAATTTCATTTGACTAAAGTGCCAATACCTGCATCTCTGTACCTGAAAACATATTCCCGAGAACTGAGGAAAGCCTTGCAACTCTATAAGGAAGTAGGCTAGAAGTCTGAAGAAATCAAGCCCTCCCAGGAACCGCTAAGAATCGTTGGCTTACTGGTTTTCTGTTCTCTTCTAAGAAAATATCAGAACTTCTTAAGAGTAGGTACATAAACACCCCCATTCCTTCTCCCCTCAGGTGAGATTATTATTTGTTAGCATTTCCACATAGGATGAAGCTTCAATCTCCCTATTGGGTTAATAATACATCCCATACAGTCTTCCGTTTTCTGTATTATTTCTTGCACATACCTACTGAGTTTTCAACACCATTATTTAGGAGAAATAAACTCCTTGAAGTCAAATCCTAGTTTCATAATCCTAAGACACAAAAAGTCCACAGATATTAAAACAGAGATTACATGTATCTATTCCTAGGAGAGAAATACCAGAAGTGCTTGAAGATATGAAAGTTTCATAGGATTTAGCAACAGCTTGAACCATGTTTGTTGAAAGAAACCAACACTGATGTGGCTAGATTTTAGGGGAGATATAGTTTCATGATGTGCCTGAAAGGCAAACATAAAAAAGCCCATATTCCACCAAACATTTCAACATAGTCTAAAACGTAGGACCTACACATAACCTAGAGTGGGCACAAATGGGAAGAGTCAGAAAAAAACTGATAAATCCTAACAAGTCACCATTATAACCTCAGAGATCCATATTAAATGTTATTACAGAAGTTAAAGAATGCTATACAACAAGGTCTGACAACTAAGTCTGTGAACTCATCCTAGAAAAAATGCTGCATACCTCACTGCTAATTATCACTCTGGTCGCCTTTCAAGTACTCTCCTTGGAGTACAACACCAGTGACTAGTCCACTCTTCAAAGCAATTTTTGGCACTCTTTACAGACAACTCAGTAAGGTTGCATAACCATGGCATATCTGTGTCTTACAACCATAAGATGTTTGTGTAATATATTTGTGTCAAGATATGGGAGTGTCTTGCTCAGTGGCCTTTATTGTTGTTGCTGTGTGTTCTTGTGTAACCTATAATGACAGCTCTGAGGGTCACTCTAGAAAGAATTCCAAATTGTTTTGAAGGATGGACTAGGCACTGAAATCCATGCACCTACTTCAAAGGTGACTGTCGAGATATTCCGCAATGAGGTATGCTGCATTTTTTCTAAGACGAGTTCACGAACTTAATTGTCAGACTGCACACACTGAGCTTGAAAAATAAGATATACACCTTCTACAATACCGTGATATGTTGGATTAGAATTGCTATTATGCGTTCCTCCTTTATCTATAAAACTTTAAGTGGGAAAACTCTTAATTCCTACCTCTCTGATTTGGGGCTTGGCTTTATGAAATATTTTAGGTGACGTATTTAAGAGGAATTGTGTATTTTCTTCCACTTTGGAGTCTTAAAATAACACCCGGACCTTCTGAGCATTCCCATAGCAGAAAAAATCAGTTTGTCCATGCAAGCAAAACTTTGTCATTTCTTGTGTCTGTGATGATCATAAATGAAATTTAAATTGCCTCCCAAAATGCAAAAAGATGATCACTTTTTACCAATCATCTGCTGTCTGAAAACCCTGATTGAGATAACCAACCATTGTAAAAGTTAAACAACTTCCTCATTTTCAATTTATAAGCCAGCCCATAATACCGTGCCTCAGAGCTGCTTCCTACCACAGGCTTCCTGGTTCGTAAACTGTTCTTTTGTATGGACAATAAACTTTAAAATTTTTAATTCGATCTGATTTTATTTTTGACAAGAGCTAGTTTTTCAGTTTGAGTTCCAGAATAAAGAGAGATAGGCAGATCTCAAACTAGCTGGCCTTCAAAATATATGTAATGTGAATGAGGATAAATGCTTGATGTTTAAGGTACTGAAATTAGTGAAGTGCTGATTAGCTCAGCAAAACTGATGAGCACACACACTAAGGGAGGAACCAGACCGAGAGCCAAGAAAAAGCTGTGATACACGAATTACTGCAGCATGGCCTAAAAATCGGGCAAAAATTTCAGTTTACTCTTTAGTGCTGATGCTATTCCACATCCCAACTCTATCAGATAGTTTTTCCTTTCTGAAATTCAAGCTGCAATTCCGCTAACAATGTGAATGAATATATCAGTATGTGGGAGTGGAAGACAAGGAACACAAAGGCCAACACTATTTTAAAGCTATCTATGAAAAGGTTTCATCTCATTATAATGAAACGTTGGAAGGCATTCTCTTTTAAATGATTATAAAGTTTAAAATGCAAGTTGGGAATTCACATGAATGCCTAGAACTATGAGTCACTTAAAAATCCTGGAAATGCTATTAAAACAGTTCCATACTCCACCTCCCAGCTAAGCCTTCCTCAAGGCATTCTAACTCTTTGGAATATGAGGTGTAGATAGAGGGATAGAGGGGACTGTCAAGCCTTTGATATTTTTTACAGGCTTATAGAGAGACAATTAACACATAAAAATTATAGGTATTTATAATGTACAGCATGGTATTTTGATATAAGTATACATTATAAAGGATTACAACAATAAAGCTAATTAAAATTTCCATCACCTCATATAGTTATCATTTTTTTGTATATAGTTAGAACACTGAAGATCTCTCTTAGCAATTTGCAAAGATCCATTATTACTTACTATAATAACTATGCTGTACAATAAATGCCCAGACCTTATTCATCCTGTCTGACAGAATCTTCACACGCTTTGACCAACATCTCCCATTTGCCCCCTTTACCCTGCTGCCCCTACAGACCCCTGGCACCCATCATACTACTCTCTGCTTCTATGAGTTTGACTGTTTAGATTTTATATAAAGCGAGATCATGCAAGATTTGTCTTTCTGTGCTTGGCTTATTTTACTTATTTATCACTTCAGGTTCATTTACATTATAGAAAATGATAGGATTGCCTCCTTTTTATTTTTAAGAATGAATAATGTTCTAACATATAGGAATAATATTTGTATGTATATCTTCATTTCTTTATCCATTTATTTGTCAATGAATGCATAGCTTCTTTTCTTGTCTATGCTACTGTGAATAATGCTGTAATGAACATAGAGTGTTGGTGTCTTTTGGACACATTGATATCAATTCCTTTGGATATATGAGAAGTATAGCCAGTCTTGGGTTATGAATGAGATAGGCTCTGTAGGTTTGTTCTTAAGCTGAATTTGTATGTAAGTTGGAACAGGTGCATTTACCTAATACCTGTAACAGCCTATGTTCATAAGTGGAGTCATATGTCAGTCAGATATTTGTTAACCTGGGGACTACCTGTAGTGGGATTACTGGATCATATGACAATTTTATTTTCAATGTTTTGAAGTTTCTCATGTTTTCCATAATAGTTGTACTAATTTACATTCCCACTAACAATGTGCAAATGTATCCTTTTCTCCACATTCTTACTAATACTATCTTTACTTTCTTTTTGCTAATGGCCATTCTACCAGGTGTGAGATGGATATCTCATTGTGGTTTTAATTTTCATTTTCTAGATAATTAGTGATGTTGAGCATTTTTTGATGCACCTTTTGGCCATTTGTATCTCTTTAAAAACATCTATTCAGATCCTTTTCCTGTTTTTAAGTCAGATTATTCATTTTCTTGCTATTGAATTGTTTGGCATTTTTAAATCACCAAAATCATCATGAACAATCTTTACTCTATCTATTGAAGGCTATTTTAAGATGGCTCCTTTCATGTTAACTTTAAAAGTTATTAGATAATAAATTAAAGAAATAAATAGTGAGTATGATAAGAGAAGTACAAATTCTTTATGCATGAGGACATTATTTAGTGTTGGGTTTCAACAATCACTTGCTAAATAATACCAAAAGGGCCTGAAAGAGAAATAATCACTTAAAAATTTCTTTATGTAGATCGTTTGTGCCGTGGTCAAGTATGACTAATTTTGGTGTGGTTTATTAAGAGCTCTTGAAATATTTAGTTTCATGTATTTTGTATATGTTCTTTGGACTTTCTGGTGCACACAATATTAAAACATAAAACCTTACCCAACCTCTTGGTCTTCATCCTGCTCCAGAAAAATATGATAAGAAGCAGACATAGTTAATGACTTATTCAATACCCTTTTTAGGTAAAGAACTGACTTCTTATTAACTTTTCCACACTCTTACTCCAAATCTGCCAACCTTATGTTCTACAGGTTCTAGTGATATGAAGAATGAATTATCCATGCTCCTAGGAAGCATGGAATAATCAATCCCTCCACTTCTGTCTCTCATCCCAGGTTTTCTTGTTTTATCAAGGATTTTACTCTGGTGTCTGTTACTTTGAAGCCATCAATGTTTCCTTTTCTACTGGATCTTTTCCTTTAGTAAACAACATAATTACAGACGGAAGAGTAGGGCAAGTATCCATGATGTGACACAGAGTACGAGCTGGTGATCAAACACGTTTTGTCTTCCTGGACACACAATGAGTCTATGTGTCTCAGCCTCTCTTACATCTGGGAGTGTTTGTGTTTCTCATTTGTAGTCAATATAATGTGAGTAGACTACTCTTTTGAGTCTGTCCCACAAAACCCTCCTATGTTCCATGCTCCATATTTCTCTTCCCAGGTGGACACGTGTTTCTCCAATCAGTCTTCCACTTTTATGTCAATACCAAAATCTCTCTTGACCTCCACATTACTAAATTTAAGCATTGATTCCCAGTCTTTGTTGTACTTATCTATCAGCACTAATTTCAAAGTTCATTATGCTTTGTTGTCTAAATACATCTTTCACATTTTTCTGTGTCATTCTTGACTTTCATCCTACCTCACAACTCAGTTCTCTTCACATATGTTGGCTGGATCTTGCTTATCTTCCTAATCTGCATATGCTGATGACCCTGGGCTCTTAACTCTCTCTCAGGCGCTATCCATCTCATGACTATAAATACCATCTATGTGATGGCTCTTCCCCAAATTATATCTCCCGTTTAAACTTTGACTTGGCATTCCAGATGTGAATGTTCAGTGACCCACTTATCAACTATATAAATGCCCTACAGATATCTCAGACTTAACAAACCCCAAATAAAATTTGATTTTTCCCTCTTCTTTCATCAGTTCTGCTCTTAATGATCTTCATCTCAGTACATGGCAACTCAATTCTTCAGTTATTTCAATAAAAAAAACCTTTGGCCAGGTGGCACTTGTGGATCAAAGGAGTAGAGCACTGGCCCCATATGCCAGAGGTAGCAGGTTCAAACCCAGCCCCAGCCAAAAACTGCAAAAAAAAAACCTTTGACTGCCCGTTTTTTAAAAATGTCTCATGTGAAATTTACCAGAAAATTCTGTCAGCTTCACTTTTCAAATATAACCTCTTCTTCAAACCCTCACCATGATTCAATTAATCCAAGTCATCATGATTTCTTTCCTGGATTATTTATTACCTTCTAATTTGTGTCCCTGCTTTCACTCTTGTCTTCCTAGAATCTCTAGACATAGTGATGCTTTTAAAATGTAAGTTGAATTATGTCACTCCTTTGTTCAAATAATACCACTGTTTTCTATTCCACACACAATAAAATATTAAGTGCTTATCAGAGCCTACAAGTCCCTATGTGGGTCCACAAAAAGTTCATGTATATCATGAAAAATCTATACCTAGATTTCAATGTTTTTGCACCAAAATAAACTTATACTAACTTGTTTTAACATGTCTGAACAAAATATAGTTTTAGGCACTAAGAAGAATGAAACATCAGTTTGAAAAAATTCTCTATTGGAACAACATACTAAAATAAAAGCAAAAACAAATGTCAAATTTATGTTGAATCTTGAGTGGAAGAATGGTAAAATCATTGATGATTTTTGCAAAGCTTAGGATGACAATGCCCCTAATGTAATTGTCAGTACACAAAGGGGGATAACTTATTTTAAGAAGGAAGAAGATAATATTGAAGATGAAGCCAGGAATAGGAGACTACCCACATCAGTTTTCAAGAAAAAATTCATATTGTTCATATCCTAATTGAAGACGGTCTTTCATTAACAGCAAAAATAATAGCCAGCACCATGAACATCTTATTTGGCTTAGCTGACACAATTCTGACTAAAAATTAAGGTTGAGCAAATTTTGAACTTGGTGGGTGCTGAAAGCATTGTACCTAGATCAGCTACAGACAAAAAAAAGAGCTTTCAATGGAAATTTTGAGCATGTGTGATCAAGATCCTGAAGCATTTTTTTTTGAAGAATAATAATAGGAAAAAAATAATAATAGGAGATAGAACATGATTTTACTAGGATTATCCTGAAGACAAAGCACAACCATAGCAGTAGTTACCAAGAGATGGATGTGGTCCAATCAATGTAAAAGCAGATTAGTTAAGAGCAAGAAAGGTAATAGCAACTTTAGGAGAATCAGATGTTTTGCTTGCTGACTTTCTGTAGGGTCAAACAATACCATCAGCTTATTTTGAGTCTTTAGAGAACATTCACCAAAGCTTTAGCAGGAAAACACCTAGGAAATAGTCACCAGAGTCCTTCTCTATTAAAACCATGATCCTATTCATTCCTTTCATCAAACAAGGGCAACTTTGCAAATTTCAATGGAAAAATCATTAGTATCCGCCTTACAGTCCTGATTTAGCTCCTTTGATTTATTTTTTGTTACCTAATCTTAAAAAATTCTTTAGAGGACATCCATTTTTCTTCACTTCATGTTGTAAAAGAAATAAAAAAAAATAGTCACATTAACATGATTGAATTCCCAGGAGGCTGGTTTCTTTAAGCATGAACTAATTGGCTGCTATCAACACATACAAAAGTGTCTTGACCTTGATTGGACTTCTGTTGAGGAAAAGAAGTGATTTTTTTTCATTTTTATCCATTAATTTTATTTTTTCATGAACTTTTTATACTTCCCTCATATGTTCTGGCTTTTGACTATATCTGCAAATTCAACTCTTACTAACGAACTTCTGGACTCTAGGCCCATTGGTCACTTGCTGCTGCTCAAACACACTATGTATGTATCTCTTCTGCCTGAAGTCTTCTTCTCCTTAGTATGTACATGGCTCATTTTTGTACTCTCTTTAGGCCACCGGTCAAAGGGCTCCTTTTTAGAGAGTCTTCCTCTTAGTCACTAATTTAAAAATAGTGTATTTCCCTCAACCATCATTTTCCATCCTCTTGTCCTATTTCATTCTATGCTACCTCACATAATAGCATTTATTACCACTGGATATGTATACATTTCTTTATTTATTGTCCATGTCACCCACCTCATAGTCTTCAGGCTTGATCTGTTATTTCACTGCTGTATCCACAGTTTCTAGAATAGTAACTGGTATTACACAGTTGTTGAGTGAATGAAAAAAATCGAGGGAAATGGATGATAAAGGGAAAATGAAAACAAATTATGATAGGCTAGATATAAGCCAATAAGTCTCTGATATTTCAAAGAAAAAAGCCATTAATATCTTATTTGTAATTAATCCTAATGACTGACAAAGTGCTGAGAATATACAGAGGTGATCCATAAATGTTTGTGGGCACGGAAAGCATTGCTAAGAGACTTTTATTTTTTAAATGTGATTTCTTAAATAAGTATCATAAAATCTTGAATGCTAATATCACTTAATCAATTATTAATAATGTTTATTAAATGTCTACTATGTGTCAGACACTGTTCTAGATCTTGAAGACTTAGCCATCAACTGAATTGTGAAAAAAATCCTGACCGCATACAATTTATACAACAGGATCACTTAATTATGAATGGGTTTTATTTTCTTCTTTTAGTTTGTGTTCTATATTTTCCAAAATGTCTACATATTATTTTGTAAAATAGAAGAATCTATTGTTTTATTAAAATAAACAATAATGAAAGTATTTTAAGCACAAATAAATACTCAGATTTTCAGACACAGTCATAATCAAATTCAAACTAATTATATATGACTTCCATGTATTTGTTATTAGAAAATATTCCCTTTGGCTGCCCTTCTTAAATATGAATCTTGATTTATTATAAATTTTTTTTTATCTAATTTTATTTCATATTCCTCTGTCTCATATAGCTTGTCTTTTCTGGAATTATTTAGGATATGAATAAAACATAAAATGAATTATACAAAACTGAACACATGCAACACTTTCACATGAGTACCAAGATTTAGTGTAACGCTCCCACTAAATGATCTGGGGAAGATTGTCACTCAGGCACAACTAGGCCAAATATATTCTAGTCCCATAGCCTCTTTTGGCTTATAACCAATTTTTGACCCAGGTAGGCAACATGTAGGATTACAAAACATTCTTCTCTTTGGTGTTTCTCTGCAATTCTGAAAAATATCAGAGCACTACCCTGTGCTCCTTCTCTGCAGTTTCCCTGGCCCACTTGTGCACATCCACCTCACTTATCTCCCTTATTCTGATGACCCCAAACCTGTGACTCTGGCAGAGAGGCACCTGTGTGCCCCTGTATCTCATCTTGAGCTCTAGACCCACAAACCCACTTGGAGTTCTCACAGACACCTCCATCTAGATAATTCCAGTCTGACTTTGTGTGCTCCAACCCTGCTCACCTCCTTTGTCTTCTAGTGACTTCTTTCAAAGAAGGTGTGCTCCTACCTACTCATTTGTCCAAGCCAGGCATGCACATATTTCCTAAGTATCTCTAATGTTTTCCAATTTCCTTTTTCCATTCTCTAGGTCAGCCTCCCTTCATCGCCCATCTAGACTTCTGCAATTGACTTAGAATTGGTCTCCTTCTTCTAGCTCTTCTCCCTTCTGGACTCCAAAATGGTTTATTCAGCATACAAATCTTAGGGACTTAAAGATTCATGCTGGCTAAATTCCCTAATACATTTAACAAAGCCCCCTGACTGTCTCATCATCATAATTTTTCACAATATATTCCTCTTATCCCTTCCGCCTCCAATAGACATATTTTCTATTACAACCATATCACAAAACTGCAGTCATATAGTGATACCCTACACTTGCCTTGTTCTCTCACCTTTGCCCTTTTATACATGTGCTCCCTCCTCGTGATCTGTGTTCCATACAAACATTTGTCTTTTTACTTTGCTCACTTTACCTAGCCCTAAGCTCAGAGGTCATCTATTCATGGGAGAATTCCCTTTGCTCTGAGACATAGTTAGATTTCCTTTCTACATAAGAAACATTCATACTCAACTCATCATTGCCTTTGCCATCTTGTAACAGGATCCCCTTCCCTATGAGACTGTAAACTGCTTGAGGGTACAGTATTTGGAGCCACTTGAGAGATGTTCCTTAATAAATATTTATTAAAATAAATAAATAAATGAATGAATAGGAAATTGCAAAATGAAGTTGGACAGCTGTGAAAGACATAGAATTCTGTCTAGATGAGAGAAAAGGTGTTATTTTGAGATGAGAGGGAAAGATTACCTCTAGAGAAACTTACCTGAAATACTGATGACAATCAGCTCTGGAGTAGTTTCCCAAGGACAATTCCTAGCATATGTGAAAGGTTTGAAGTGAAGAGACAGAACAAGTCGAAGCATTTTCTGGCGGAGTTATAAAAATATGAAAGTATCAAAGATGACATGTTGGTAGGTTTAAAGAAGCAGGAACTTACTGGTTATTGGTGAAAAAAAAAGAAGGAAAAGTCAGAAATGGAGGGATCTAGACTTTCCAATCTTTACACCATTGTACTCCATAATTTGGAAACTATGCAAATGTATAATACATCCAAAAATACATTTAATAAAAAAAAAATGAGCTGTTAAAAACATTTAGTGAAATATTCATCCTTCTGACTTCAAAATGGCAAGAAAATAGTAGGAAACCAAGTAGTCAGTAAAACAAGATAATGAATAAGTAAAATATATTTTTCTCTAATGAAAATGGCCAAAAGAAGTTCAGAAAAGGAGTATAGAAAGTGGGGAAAGAATAATTTATTAAAGATGCCAGTCTACTCTACAAATAAGGAATGATAAAGCTATTCCATGTAATATTTTGAAGATAATTTAAATAATTAATAAATTTAAATAAATATTTATTTAAAGGTTGATATTAAAACTTAATAACTTTTTTTTTGCAGTTTTTTGCCGGGGCCAGGTCTGAACCCACCGCCTCTCGTATATGAGGCCGGCGCCCTACTCCTTTGAGCCACACAGGCGCTGCCCAAAACTTTTTTTTTTTTTTTGAGACAGAGCCTCAAGCTGTCCCCCTGGGTAGAGTGCTGTGGCATCACAACTCACAGCAACCTCCAACTCCTGGACTCAAGCGAGTCTTCTGCCTCCACCTCCCAAGTAGCTGGGACCACAGGTGCCTGCCCGCAATGCCTGGCTATTTTATTTTATTTTATTTTTTGGTTGCAGCCATCACTGTTGTTTGGCGGGCCCGAGTTGGATTTGAACCTGCCACCTTAGGTGTATGTGGCTGGCGCCTTAGCCATTTGAGTCATAGGTGCCGAGCCCACTGCCCAAAAATTAATAATATTTTTTAAAATCATTGTTTTCTAGTTGAGCCTATTTATTTTACTTTTAAAATATTATTTTTCTTCTTTTTTTCTGATTGAAAAGTTGAATGCATTTACATTGCAGACTGTTTAGATGATAATAGAAACACAGCAAAGAAGAAACACTTAAACTATCAGTACCAGCACGATCCAAAGCTAACTGCTGTTCTACCTTGGGACTTATAGGTAAGCCTGGCATTTCATAAGAAAATACTAGGAAGGCTACTATGGTTATTTTTAAAAGACGTTCATTCTAATTGATCTAATGTGTATTCTAAATTGTACCAGTTTTTATTATTACCTCTGTTTATATCTTTTTCAATGTCAGATTAGTCTATATTTCCATTTCATGTAGATTATGTCTCATAAATAGAACATACAAAATTTAGACTATGTTAATATTTAATGCTACTAATAATATAAATAAGGTTAGAAAACATCAAAGGGCAATGGGCCATGGATGAGGGGGTCTGTGAACTTCCCAACCTTTCTTACTTTTTAAAATGAAAAAAGAAAGTAGTGAAAGAAAAGAAAATATTAAAACTTTTCAATCTATGCCTCAGAGGACATTAAAGTTGAATCTAAGTCTTCTGAGATTGAAGAAACCCTCTAAACTTCCATCCATTCATTCAGCAGATATTCGATTATTGATTATCCACTGTGTCTAAGTCACTATCCAAAGTAATGAGTACATGCTATCCTTACCTCAGAGTCAACCTAAAGGAATACCCTGTTGGTATCACTAGGTAGTGAGCTCTTCATGGTGGATCTTAATCCCAGCACTAAGTTTAGGGTCAGTTAATCAAAGCTCTCATTTGATGAATGTTGAACATATTTTTCACAGGGGTCAGATTTATGGTTGATATGATTTATTATTAATAAGTGAAGCCATTACAGAAGTAAGGCTTAATGCTAAGTGGGTTTAAATATTATCTCATTTAATTACCCTATAATTTTGTAATACATATCTCTGAAATGGTTAGCATTCATCCCATTTTAAAGATGAGAATGTTTTAGTGACTGGTTCAGGGTCACCAGGGATAGTGGCAGAAAGGCAAGCGTGGAGGGCATATCTATCAGACTTGTAAGCCTCTGTTTTTCCCATGATCTTGCACTGTCTCTTGCACATCTCCAGCAGAGTTCATAGATTTTCAGAGGGCTGTGAAATCATTCTTCTGGGGTTGAATTTCAACACTAACACTTGCTGTGTAACCTTCCATTGCCAGTTATTCCAAGCCTCAGTTTCATCATAGGTAAAAGGAAGATGATGTAGACAATCTCAGAAGGCTGCTCTCAGAATTAAATGACATAATATACACAAAAGTACTTCCCATGTAATAATTGCTCAGTGAGAATTTTAATAGTGTGATGACACTGACCTATTTTACCTATTTTATTTTCTTTATAATAATTGTTCAATGTACACTATTCCTTAGAATTTCAAAAATGTATATACACACAATTTTATGGATATGGGTAAATATATTTCTGTTCCTCTCTAATTATATCAAGGTAGGCCAAAAAACAAGAATCCTACTTCAGATAAATATGTGGAAAGAGGAAATTACTCGTCTCACAAAAAGTAGAGAAATAAGAATATAGAACTTTGGTTCTTCCTCCTGCGATTCTTTGGTTACACTATACAATATTGTCTTATCATTGTAAGAAATGAAACAAGAAGAAAATTATTATTTCATGTAAAAACTTCCCAACTAAGAGGCTGGAAATATTGCTAAGGGAGGCTTCTGATCCCTTCCCCTAAGACTTCTTCACAGTATGACAGAATATAATCAGTTTGTGGTGGTCTGGGAGGTGTTTTGTGATTGTAGGCAATTGCTTGGACCAAATCACTTACTCAATTCTCTTTTAATAATATACGTTTGTGGACCTATGAGACTACATTTAAAAAAATAACTCCGTAAGTCCTGTTAAACTCGGTCAGTTGTGTGCCTTGAAATCAAAGGAATTTAACTTTAAAAGAGCAGCCCACAGGTTGGCCCATCCTTTCTCCTGTAGAATGCGTGACGAGAGAACTGGCACATGGTCTGGTAGGTCAATGGATTTGGAAATGAAAGTTGCATCATGATAGCACAGAAAAAGGGCTCTGACCAATAGCAAAGACTGCCACAACAGCATGTAAATAACAACAGCTAATAGCAGAAAGAGAAATAGTTTCAGTATGGTCAGAGCTTCAGAAACTAATCTCAGGGGTGCCAGTTGCAAACTCAGGATGCCAAGAGGATAAGACAGGCTACATAAGCTGATTAATTAGTAGAGCACAGAATTAACGTAAGATGTTATTGGTAACTTCGCCTTGCTTTTCATTCTATGTGGCCCCATTTTTCTCCAGAACCTACACTCATGTCTGTTGTCACAGAAATCTGTTTTGTGTGGAATGCTAGTATTTGCATGTACATAGTCATGAATCATATGTGTGTGAAGTGCTTCAGCAGTTCTGCTCAGGAGATCAATGGCAACACCCAGTATTGCTCAGCAGTCTCATTCTGAGGAATTGGCAACACTCTTTTTTGCGAGAAGCCATTGTAAACCCAGAAACACATGGTTATTTTAAGTGGGATAGAACAAATTATTCCCGGGAGTGGACAAAAAAAAAATCCCAAACATATAATAATATTTCAATATGGAGAATTCTGGAAAATTTTCAGCCCATTTGAGA
>NW_003852485.1:3080397-3105352 GCF_000181295.1 Otolemur garnettii | reverse complement strand
ATAATCATCCCAAGTTTAAGATATTAAAAAGAAGTTTTTATGATTTTTTTATGGTTTGTGTGGTTTAGAAAATAGTACAAAATTAAATATGCTTCCCAAGTCTAATAACTTTATGCTATTTATGCATATCCCTAAGAACTATTTGATCAGTTAGCAGATTCTGCTATTAGGAATATTTACCCAGGACACACTTAGTAAAACAAGATCTTTGGGAAGTACTGTAGCTACATATTTTATGTTTCCAATTTTCTTTTTCACTTTAAGAACAGGGAAACGGTGTGACAATTCCACAATAAAACCTACTCCCCAAATTTGATCATTCACTTTGAAGTTCTATTAAGCAATTAACTTATTTGGTTCTATTAATGCTTGTTGGTTTTTATAACTAAGACAAATGCTCTGTGGCCTCCCAATTCTAGTGTCTGCATTTTATGTCACCTAGTCCAAGTCTGATATATAAAGTCTTCATGGCGAGGTTATGTGTTAATTTTATTTTTGATTGATTTTTTTTCTTTTCATGTTGTTTTCATGTGGGCAATCAGGAAACAAGGAATGAATTAATTCGAGCCCTTCAAGTCAATTTTTTGTATCATGGGCAATTCCAATAATAACTGGAGAAGTCATCAAATGAGAGAAACAATAAGAGCTAGAGAAAAAGCTATCTACAAATCTTTAAGAGATGACTTTTAAAAAAGATTTATTTTTGTTAAATAAAATCCCTCTGCATTTCTTTCTCATAATTAAACAGCAAATGTTTGTTGTATTTTACCTGGCGATACACCGGTATCTTGTGAAGAGAACAGATTAATGTAGTGTTTTGCTACCTTTGACCTCGTATCCTTGAGTCTCTTGATTCTATGTCACCAAACATAGCACTGTAATAGAGTTGAGGTCTAGCTAATAGTGTGTGCTATTCTGACTGTCATGCTCCATCATTGTAACTTACTGCATGAGGTCCCAAAGTAGTCTCCTGTGCACATATACACATGTATGCATGTGCACACCACACATGCAAAATTCCACTGACAGAATAAAACATATTCAGAGAATGCTTTTAAATTCAACTGTGAAAAAAAAGAAATCAACTGATTGAAGGGTTGAGTTCTAAATGTTGTGATTCAAAGTTTATTGAAATCCACTTCCTTTACGAAGTTTATTAGAGAGAGATAGTCACAAAGTCACAAACCATCCAAGCTCTTATGGTTTGCAGGAAGCCATTCTGGCAAAGTGTTATCAATTTACACTTCATTTTCTTTTCAACCCATAAATACTAAGATCCATAAAGTGAGAAAGTACTCTATGATATAGTTATTGCCTGATATCAGTTTCTCTTTGATAATTTGTTTAAAAAAATTTTGGAAAATCTATTCAGTTATTTATAAGCCAAATATCTGAAAGAAACTATCTCTTGCTATCTATTTCCCCATTTTTTTTATACAGGGAGGGAAGAGAGATACAGAAAACGAGAGATTCTCCTTTCCACTAATAGGAAAACTGTATGAATTTCAAGCAGTTGAGCATTGCCCCAAAGCTATTCCTCAACTCTTGAAGCTTTAAGAAGGGATTAAGTTTCCTTAGAAATGCTGCTGTTTTCTAGTGAGTCTTCAGAAAACATAAATGAAGAAGCAACTATAACTCTTTCTAAGTGAAAGTAATACTGAAGAAGTATGTTTGCTTTTAAGCAGCCTATTCCAAACCCCTTAGAGGATTTCAAACTCCCATCCTCAGCTCCTTCTCCCATTCTCTAATTTTTTCCTCCTCCTTTTCATTTCTTTTCCTTCTTTGAGTTATTCATGCTGTAGCTTCATTTTAAAAAGCACTATCCACTGTCTGGTCATATCATCATTTTTGTAAATTCACTTTAATATAACTCTTGAACCAGATCATGCCCATTCCAATTATGACCCTAGATGACTAAGTGTGATGGGTCCAAAATTATTTTTAAATAAGAAATAACAAACTCATAACCAGATGAACATTAGTTACAGATGAATCTACTTTAAAAGCATCACAGATATTTCATTTTTTTTGAAGAAAAGTAAGAACAGTTGCAATCGTTGTTATTCCATGTTTATAATGAGATGCACTCACAAATCTGAAAAGAAGTTGTCTTATCTCATTCATCGTACCAACCGATTAAACCAAACATTAGCTAGAAATAAAAATAACCCTTGGTGAAATACTTCACTGTATACATTACATAGAGATAGAAGTAATTTTTACCCAATAAAATTTTTATCTATATGTCAGCATTAAATTACATTTTATACAATAAAAAACATATTTTTGCACCTCAGATTTTCCTGATAAAAACTTTAAGTCTGACGTATGATGCTTATCTCCATAAATTGAGTGTTGGGTATAAAAATTACTTTTAGAAATCTAGAAACAAGAATTTCCTATTGGAAAATATCAAAGTAACAATGAGCTAAAAGTTCTTCCTGATATGGCCCAGCGGATACATAAGAAGCCATCTTAGAGATCAATATATATGTACATAGGATACCAGATCCCAAGTGCAATTAGAACACCAGATTGAAAATTCTTTATTCTACAATTAAATAAAGGCTTAAAAGGAAAAACAGCACATTTCCAATTAAATCAACTAAGTACAAGTTAGTTAGTCACTACCGTGTCCCATTTCTAAAATAGTAGCTTTTGTTGGCACGCTTTAGGAAGTAAATATTTACCCAGAGAAATGTAATTTCCTTTTCATTTATTTAGAAACTGCATGAGATGGTCTCTGCTTTCTAATTTTCTTTTTATTAGTTAAGGTAGGAGAGAGATTTCTCATTTTCTTCATTTTGATATTAGAATTGCATAGTTGAACTTGTGTACATTTGAAAGGGAAAGACAACATTTTTCTTCCCTTGTTAATTAGCAACTTTCTTACTTCCATTATGCTCTTTTTAATTAAAAAATAAACCTTCATATAACATTGATGCTTATTTCCGAAGTTAGTTTGAATAACATCTGCTGAGGAGAAGCACGCAAAAAACTTTCATGCCAGTAAATGCGATTGCTAATAATTTTATTATGATTGCTATGACTATAATTTACTTATTCTTAATTTATTTTTATAATGAACTGCTTCAGTAAAATGACAAATGATTCCATTAGTTAAAAAACTAAAATGTCAATTTACATGTGGTCTTTGGTGACTAATTTGCTGAGTTAAGGTTTTGGTTTTCATGGTGAAAATAATAGTTGGCTGTGCTTCGTGAGCAAAATTTATGAGGTCTTAAATATTAATCTTTTGATTTACTGAAACAAGGTAATTTTCAGCTTTAAAAATGTTAGTAGTTTCCCCTTCGAGGTCTTGAATGCACAAGTTTTAAGCATCAACTTCTGCGATATTGTCATCCAAAAAATAATGCTCACTTTGTTCCCTGGGATCAAAACAATTCTTTTCCACTAATGACTGCAAATATCAGCTCATTTCGAACACAGTTTCGAATGGCAAACATTTCTCAGTTGTCAGTGAAAGAAAAGGGATTACATCAGCATTCAGGGGGAAAAAATGTTCTGTTCCTTCTTACTCTATAGTCTATGTTCAATCAGCCTAGAGCTAATGGAAGCCCTCCAGTGCTGAGAAATAAACAAACACAGTTGGGCAAATAGTCCAAAATCAAATCTAGTATATAAGGTGGACAATACATAGTTAGTTCCATTACCGAATCCTCCCTTGGGAGCTGGAGCAGCTTCAGAGCCCTTCTCATTACACACCAGCACCATCTGTAGCCAGCCTGAACCTGATTTGGGAATGTATAAAGTACACGGAAAAAAATAGACTCAGAATGGGGAGCCAGAGAATCCTATTTCAAGTTTAAATTTTGCCTGTGAAAGATCATTTGGTTTTAGACTCAGCAAACAGTGGGCCTCATCACTCACAATGAGGGACGCATGTAGCAGGGATTACCTCAGCTCAGGGAGATTGAAGGTAATTGCTGCTTTCCACAGGGATATATCTAGCTCAAGTGCAGCTCAAGAGAGTTACAGTTTGGTCCCATTAGCTACAGAGCTATTGTGCTTTAAATGGCAAGTGCCCCTTCTTGGTGGCATTTGTTTCAGTGCTGTTGTCACTATTGTTGTTATGCATTATTTAATTCCAAATTGTAGATGGAAAAGTAGCCAATTGCATTGACATTCTTAAAATCCATAAACACCTTTATGTGTCTATGTGTGTGAATTTCAAGAAAAGGTCTGACTCAAAAATAGAGCAAAAGATAGCCTTTATTTATTAAAAATCAACCACCACAGATTGTTATTAACGTGAGGTGATGATGTTTGTTGCATCTGTTTGGGAACTAAAAAATGGGAACATTATTACTAGTCTTGAAATATGTTTCAAGAGTATACGCAGTACTTGAATATTTTCATCTAAATATGCCACCTTCCCACAGGCGAATTTGGATCCGTGTTGCCTGTTGTCCTTTGGTTTTTGTCCTCCTGCTATCTGTATTTCTAAACCACACCCCACCTTTATCCAGCATCAGATGTCTCTGGAAATCTGATTTTCTTCTACTATTTGGATCATTCATATAGAACTGTAAATGGTTGTGTGTGTGCATTTGAATGTCATGACAATCCAAATGTCCATGTGTGTGTGTTTGTGTGTATGTGTGTGTGTGTGTGCGTGTGTGTGTGTGTGTGTGTGATTAAGGGAGAGAGCACTACATACCAAGTATCTAGAGATCCCTGGGCAAGGGAGATCCCATTCATTAGAGAGGATCAAAAAAAGCACCCTGGATAGTGTCTGTTTCCTACTTAAGTAAAGGCTGCCCTCTGTGTAATTTAAGCTCCAATCAAAGTAACTAGCTCCTGACCCAGAAACACCTGTAATCTAAAAACTGCATCTTCCTGCTCCCTCCCTGTACCAGAAGAGGGGACAATTCCTTATCAGCAAGCCCCTACTCTGGCACTCAGCTGCCCCTGAGGTGTTTCCAATCTAGCCAAACATCAGATCCTTTCAGTTGGGCCACATGGCTGCAGGGACTGATTTTTGTACTCTTCAGGTTTAGTAGGGGTGGCAAGGACCTCAGCCATAACCTGGGAATATCTCTAGGTGGCATTCTAACACCCTGGAGTAATTAACTGAATCTCAGACACTACTATACAAATATGGAGGTGCCAAAAAGTGTACACACATTATAGGAGATGTTATCTCTGTATTATATATTACATCATGCATATACCTTGAGCCCCTCTTGTAATTGCAGAAGTCAAATGTGACTTGTATTCAGCTTTTGTTGCCAGTATATATATATGGACCATTACAATTTTAATACAGTTTTTTTTCCCTTTTTAAAAATGTGTATACATTTTTTTGGCACCCTCTGTATTTGCATATTTTTTTTTGGACTTGTCTTTCATACCTTGAGATGTTCTGTTTTGTTCTGCTTAAACATTATAATGGGACAAAATTATTGCTACTAATGCTGGTCTTCCTCCGACATCTTGTGAGCCAGACATCTAGGACAAATCCTACTGTTTTTGAACTTGACTTTTCAATGTTCTTGACCTTGTCTGGAGAAATTTGACAACCCTTCAAAACACTCTTGATGAATTCTTTTCACTTCCATTTTCATCCTAAAGTCTTGTTTGATAAATCTCCTTCACCCTAGATTCTGATGCTAACTTTTTTTGTTGTTGTTTAGAACTGTGCAGTCAGATGGATCCAGAATCTAATCTTCCACAATTCTGTCATTGTGGAGCTATATAAATTACTTAATCTCTCTAAATCTGTTTCCCTTACTGAAAAATGAGGATAATAATAATATTTGTGTTATAAGATTATTGTGGGCATTGAATTATTTAAGTTACATAAAAATCTTTGTCAAGTTGGTACTGAATGAATGCTGTTATCATTATTATTATTTAATAATGATCATCTAAATGTATCCTGCAAATTGTCTCTTGTTTAAGGTTTTGTTCAGTACCAGTGCTGACAAATCCCACCATAATACCCCAATGTACTTCTTCCTGAAAAATGAAAATTGTTACCATTTAATGAATAGTTCCTATTGTCAAATACTGAGCTAAGTACACTATAGACAAAACACACTTAATCCTTATAAATATAAAAGTATCAATTAGTACATATATTATTTTATAAAAGAGGAAACTGATACTCAGAAAGGTGACATGTCCAAGTTCACAGGAAGTCACAATGTTAGAACATAAGTCAATATCAGTTTGTGGCAGAGATCACCATAATGCCGCCACCCATTTTATCTTCTGAACATACCCACTATCCGGCCTCCCTTGCCGTAAGACATCTCCAGGTAACTGGCTTCTAGCCAATGGAATGTGAGTAAAAGTGATGTGCAATCTTAAATGACTGACCTCTTAACATCTCCCATTCCAAATCCTGTAGGCTTTTCTTCCCCTTCTACCAGCTGGCTGCCAATGTAACATGGTGAAAATGGCAGTTTTCACCAGCCTGGATCCCTGAATAACTACGTGGAGTTGAGCACAATTCCTAACTCAGTCACTTTGCCAGCTGACCTGGAACTAACTCTGTATTTGAGACTTATATGTCATAGTCTTTTTTCTTTTACCTTTTTTCTTTCTTTTCTTTCTTTTTTTGGGAGGAGGGGGACAGAGCTTCACTTTGTTACCCTGCTTAAAGTGGTTAGAGTGCCTTGGCATCATAGCTCACAGCAACCTCAAACTCTTGGGCTTAAGCAATTCTCTTGCCTTTTTTAACTATAGTCTCATTATACTATAACTATTACAGTATCCAGCTGCAAAGTATTCTTCCTCTGTTTCATATTACACTGGCATAAGAACTGGCCAGAAAAAGATTTCAATTCGCCAAGTCATGGAAAAACTTCTGAAATATTTCTCAGGTAACACAAACCTGTAATAAAGGTATCCAATGTTTTAATTAATTATTTAAAAGTATTATAAAATGAAGCCTAGTAACTAGAAAATTATATATTTCAAGAGCTTAATATGTTTAATATTTTCCAATTATCCATGGAACTAAGATTAAGTGCCATGTAGAAAAGGTAGCATGATATATAGTCAAGATAAAAAAGTTTTAATATCTAACAGTTCTATCTTTAGGTTTTATCTTCCACATTTAAAGCTACATGACTTTGAGAGATTTACCTAAAGTTTCTTGGCTGCATTTTACAAATAGTAAAAAAACAAAACAACAACAACAAAAAACTAGCTTTAATCACAGGACATAGCTCCTTATCATTTGCTTTTAAAGGTTCTTAAAAACTCTCCCGCATATCCACAATTTTGTTTTTCTCCATGTAATTGATACATTTTTGAACTGAACTAAATTTTGTCACCTCACATTAACAGTCAATTACCTTTTTTTTTTACAAAATTGTGTTCTACTAAAACCCTCTGCATGTTGGGGACCATGAAGCACAAACATTTCACAAAGTATCGTCTTCTTTAACACACTGATTAGCAACAATCATGACAAACAACTAATGTTTTTATTTCATAATTTATTCTGCACTTTTTGAAATGTACTTTTTAAGCTACAAATTTTGAAATTCAAGATTAAGTGCCATGTAGAAAAGGTAGCATAAGACATAATCAAGATAAAAACCTTTAAAATTAAACAGTTCTATCTTTAAGTTCTACCTTCCACATTTGCAAGCTACATGACTTCGAGACATTTGCCTAGAATCTCTTGGCTGCATTTTTCTCCTCTGTCAAGTAGGGGCAATAATGACACCTCCGCCAAAGATTGTCCCTGAGAAATAACAGATCATGCGGGAAAAGCAGATCAACCAACACAGCATTGCACAATTAACACTAGCTTTTTAGATGCCATGATTATTATTGGCCCTAAAATTTTCTGCAAATATTTTTCTGAGTATTTTATATCATATTTAAATAATGTGTTTACATGTCAAATATCGTGTAATATTAGATGTCACAGATAGAAAAAGGGTGAATGATCCTATCAGTATCTGCTATGTCTTAGTAAGAAGACATGTTGTGAATGAAAATTATGTTTCCAAAAGATTTGGAATTTTTATTTCAGATTCCAGGAAGCAGAGATTTAATGGCTAATATTTAAATGACAGTAAAAAGATTTTTCATTTGGGGTCAAAAGCTTTCTCTTTTTGTTAATGTAATGATGTCAAAGGATTGCAGAACCCCATTCCTCTAGCTTAATCTGATCCCAAATGATGATGAAATAGAATATTCATCAGTTCTCTCTTCTTCTGAGAGAAGAAGATGAGTTAGGAAATGAGTCTTTCATTTACTGGGGTTTCTTCTTGGCCTTTTTTCTTATAAGAGCTAAAAAAAAAAAAAAAGTTTTAGTTCTCAGTCTCTTGCTTAACCCAATACCTACTTGTCGTGCTTTCAGATGTAATATTTGCTTTAATTTTCTCAACACCAGCTAGTGACACTTCTTGAAAATTTCCCGTATCCAATTACAGCTATAAAAAGAATAGAATCAGTAAATTGTCAACTGATTTCATGTAGCAAATGTGAGAGCTTTCTGGTCACCAAGACCCTCGCCATGCGTATCACCCCATGAGTACACAAAGAATGTCCTCGAAAGAAAGCACGTCTGTGTGAATCAACAGCACGTCTCAGTGGGCAATTCTGAACCTCCACTTGAGCCTCTCCCCATCCAGTTGTTTCCCCGGAGCCAACTATAATTCTGCTTTTTCCCCACTAAACTCATTCTCTTCTCCTCATAACAAACCTGTTTTCTGTGCTTCCATTTCTGTTAATGGTACATGGACCATCATCGTTCCATTAGATCCAAATAGAATCTTTAGTCATCTTTGACTCCCCCCTCCCCTTCAAGTTCTAAAATCAAGCACATCTAACTTTGAATTATCACTCCTATTGAGCCTCTTACTCTATCTCCATAGCTGCTTCTACAGTCCAGGCTTCCCTCAGCTGACACGTAGGCTAACGCCTCAGCTTCACATCTGACCTCTTTATCTCCACCAGCCCTCAACCAACCCAATCCCTAATCCACTCTCTACTTTCTTCCCACACTGCTTTTTTTTTTTTTTTTTTTTAGACAGAGCCTTAAGCCATGACCCTAGGTAGAGTGCCGTAGCATCACAGCTCACAGCAACTTCCAACTCCTGGGCTTAAGTGAGTCTCTTGCCTCAGCCTCCCAAGTAGCTGGGACTACAGGCACCCGCTGCCACAACGCCCAGCTATTTTTTGGTTGCAGCTGTCATTGTTGTTTGGTGGGCCCAGGCTGGATTCGAACCGGCCAGCTCATGTGTATGTGGCTGGTGCCTTAAGGATGGGTATTCCCTTGCTTAAAACACTGGGATAATTTATTAAGATAGTACTACTTTGTTCTCACTATATTTTCCTTTCTTACAAACTAAATCTTTCCAAGTTATTGCACAGATCTTGGCTTTTTCTTCTTAAACAGGGGAAGTTGCAAGCTAGGTAGAAGGCAGAAATTGCTTGCAGAAAACTGATTTTGCCGGCTTTTGTTTTTCCACAGCCTGACTATATAGAAAGGGTTATACGCTAGGGCATGTGGGAAGAGAGTTTCTGTGAGGAATTAAGGTGTCAAAGATAGTCCTGAACACCAGGGGATTCATCTCTTATAAAATCCTTACTTCTTGGGAGAATAGAAAGATATTCACCCCTAGATGGTGCTGGCAATAAAACCAGTGATGGGTTTGGCAATAGAAAGAGGACACGGCAGCTACCTTACGGCGGAATCTCTATCATAGGGGTGGAAGTGGTTGGGGGAGTTCTTTGGCAACAGCATTTTGTGTGTAAAATATTTATTATGGATTGACACCCACTAAAGAAAGGAAGAATGAGGAAGCAGGATTGGATAATGAGAACAAGTTAAATATAATGCCGACTTGAGGAAGCCTTCACCAACCCAGCAGGGAGCTCTGGGGAAGAAACTGCCCATGAGAGCTGTCTCACCCCACCGGGTTCCCTAGGAAGGGTACCATCTTGGAGACAGAGTTTTCTAGTAGCTGAAGCAAACTCTGAAATAGCTGAGAACTAGAGGGTGTCTTCAGAGCACACCCCCTACAGATGAGCCCCAAGTCCTTCTGTGAACAGGGACTGGGGCCAGCATCTCAGTGTCCCCTCAGTGTGAGATCTTCGGTGAGCATCTCAGTGTCTGCAGGAGCCTTGAGGTCTGGTCTGCAGGACAGCACTATCACTGTTACCTTTTGAGATGAGAGCGACCTTGCTCAGAGACTCTTACCCTTTGTCAATTAAGCTTCAAGCATGATGAAGTTAAAGGGCTATTACTGTTTAGAGCAGCATCTATTTCAACACTACAGATGATGGCAAGTCAAGACAAGAAAAAAAAGGGGGGGAGGGGAGCTATCACTCAGCTTCAGTGTACCTGGCAGCTGGAAGAACTTACGAACTGATCAAGAGCTGACAGCATTCATTCATGGACATAAGGGAGCATTTCCAGAAAATTTCAGAATTATTTAGGAAAGATAAATCTCTAAAAAATTAGGCACCTGAAACCAAGCAGTTGGCAGTTAATTCACAAATATTTGAACATTTTGTATAGGCACATCTAAAATTTGGGCTGTAGTATTTATACACTTGCAAGTTAACCTTTCTCACTAGATAAATTTTGCAAGACTAAAAGCATCTCTTCTTCAGGCATAGACATTAAATACAATTCAATGGTACGAAAGGACTTATTTTGTACATTTATATTTGGGGTCTCAAATTCAAATAATTTATTAATATAGTTTTACTTTCCATAGCAACTAAGAGACTCTCACTGGATTAAAGATTTAAACTTAAGACATGAAACCATAAAAATACTAGAAGAAAGTTTAGGGAAAACACCTGAAGAAATTGGCGTGGGTGAAAATTTTATGAGGAGGACCCCCCTGGGCAATTAAAGCAACATCAAAAATATACTACTGGGACCTCACCAAACTAAAAATCTTCTACACAGCCAAGAACACAGCAGGTAAAGCAAGCAGACAGCACTCAGAATAAGAGAAGATATTTGCTGGCTATGTCTCCGACAAAGGTTTAATAACCAGAATCCACAGAGAACTCAAACGTATTAGCAAGAAGAGAACAAGTGATACCATCTCAGGGTGGGCAAGGGATCTGAAGAGAAACTTCTCTGAAGAAGACAGGTGCATGGCCTACAGATATATGAAAAAATGCTCATCATCCTTAATCATCAGAGAAATGCAAATCAAAACTACTTTGAGATATCATCTAACACCAGTAAGATTAGCCCATATCACAAAATCACAAAATCACAGATGCTGGCATGGTTGTGGAGAAAAGGGAACACTTCTATACTGCTGGTGGGATTGCAAACTAATATGTTCCTTTTGGAAAGATATCTGGAGAACACTTAGAGAACTAAAATAGACCTACCATTTGATCCTATAATTCCTCTACTAGGTATATATCCAGAAGACCAAAAATCACACTACAACAAAGTTATTTGTACTATAATGTTTATTGCCACCCAATTCATAATTGCTAGGTCATGGAAGAAGCCCAAGTGCCCATCGACCCATGAATGGATCAATAAACTGTGGTATATGTACACCATGGAATACTATGCAGTGCTAAAGAAAGATGGAGACTTTACTTCCTTCATGTTTAGATGGATGGAGCTGGAAAATACTCTTCTTAGCAAACTATCTCAAGAATGGAAGAAAAAGTATCCAATGTATTCAGCCCTATTATGAAACTAATTTATAGCTTTCATAGGAAAGCTATAACTCAACTATAGCCCAAGAATATGGGGATAGAGGGGAGAAAGGGGAGAGGAGAGGGGAGGATAGGTGGAGGGAGGGTGATTGGTGGGATCACACCTCTGGTTCTTCCTATAAGGGTACATGTGAATCTTTCTAAATGTAGAATATAAATGTCTTAACACAATAACTAAGAAAATAACATGAAGGCTTTGTTAACCAGTTTGATGAAAATATTTCAAATTGTATATAAAAACAGCACACTGTACCCCATGACAGTATTAATGTACACAGCTATGATTTAATAAAATAATAAATAAAACAGAAAAAAATAAGTATTTTATTTTTAATAAATATGTGCAAATATTTAAACTATAAGTTGTCTAAAATGTGAATAGATTTGATGGCATTGTAAGTTATCTAAGATCATGTCTCACCTGAGAATGTTTGGGTGAGGAGGTAAAGAAGAACATTAAGTGCTTTAGTTACATATATGTGTAAAAGAAAGAGAAAAATAAAATATATACAATTATATGAATGTGAACTCTATTGTAGAAACCACATTTGAAATTTCAAAGCTTTGAAAACTCTTGGTCAGATTCTGTGAAATAAATAGAATAAAAAGTTTCAAATCCATAAGCTAATTGTTACTAGAGAATGGTGGTTCACAAGACACCAGGATGAGGATCACTTGAGGCCAGGAGTAGGAGACCAGCCTCAGCAACACAGGAAGATCTTATCTCTACAAAAAGTAAAAATATTAATAAAACAAAATAATTGGTACTACATATCAGGCATTGAATATGCAAAATGATGAAGATGGAAGAGAATGAAACAAGCTCCCAGGCATACATAACTGACGTTTAGATTGTGCTTTCATTTACGTCTTCCCGTGTGAAGAGCTAGAGCATTGATTGTGATAATCCTTATCTTCTGTGTGAGAAAACTGATGGCAGATGCCCACTTGAAAATAAAACAGATACTTTTGAGTCCATGATAACTGATGCAGCACCTTTCTTTCTATGTCCTGAAAACTCCCAACAGTTGGCAAGTTGAAAACATTATTGAACAGGTATATACAAAACAATACTCATTCATGTTTTCATTCATTCAGTCCCCAAGAACACTGTGAGCCCAAGGGTCAAGGGCACTGTGATGGGTACTTAAGGATAAAATAGACCAGACCCCTGCCCTGAGAATGATGGCAGTTGGAAATATATGACCCTGAGGAGTATGGGGATGTTCTAGGATATGCTCTTAAGGTAAATCTAGCAAGAAGGATAAGTAGTTTTATAGAAAGAAAAAAATACAGTGATTTCCCATATACTCCCTGCTCCCACCCCAGGCTCCCCCACTGTCAACATCTCCCAAGAGAGCGTAACATTTGTTACAATTGATGAACCTACATTGACACATCATTATCACCCACAGTCCATAGTTAAAATTAAGGTTCATTCACTCTTGTATAGTCTATAGGTTTGGAGAGTTGTTTCAAGACATTCTAGTATCATACAGAGTAGTGCTCTATCTATTCATTCCTCACTCCTCACTAACTCCTGGCATCCACTGATTTTTTTTTTTAACTGTCTCCATAGTTTTGGCTTTTCCAGAGTGTCATACTGTTGTAATCATAAAGTATAAAGTCTTTTCAAATTGGCTTGGTTCACGTAATCATGTGCATATAAGGTTCCTCTGTGTGTTTTCACAGCTTGACAGTTCATTTATTTTTAGCATTGAATAATATTCCATTGTCTGCATGCACCACAGTTTATCCATTCATCTACTGAAGGACATCTTTGTTGCTTCCAAGTTTTGGTGATTGTCAATAAAGTGGGTACAAAATAAAAAAAAAAAAGACATGACATGAAGATGACCTAGGAGAGGGGACTCCAGGGTTAAGAACACTCCTCAGGGGGTATGTGACAGCAAATCCTTGTGTGGATAACAGTATAAGATACGGGAAGCGTACCATGGAGGATGCAGGCTGCACCACCGAAGACTTTGTTCTGTATACACTGGGAGCCATTAAATGATTTTTAAGATGAAGAATCAGGATTTTAGAACCAACAACCTCCCTGCTTTCATGAAGGAATAGTGGTAGCATCAAGGAAAGCTAATTCACAGCAGTGGTCAAGGGAAGACATGTTGTGGTCCATGCTAACAAAGGGTGAAAAGAGAGGGAGGCTTGGGTGAATGAGAGTCCATCAGCGGTAAATTCAACTGGGTCTCATGATAGACTTCAAATTATAAAATTACAGTCTAGGAGATGAGATTTGTTTTTCTTTAGGAGACGAGATGAGTATTTCCTCTGGAATAAGGACAAAAACAAAGAAAGACGGATTTATTAGTGAGTGCTTGGGAAGGTGAGCAAGTCCAGGTTGGGCTCTTCGGTCCATGAGACAGCTAGATAATCTGATGTAAGAGAGAAGAATGGTTTAGTGTAATGAGGGTGTGGCACCGCCCCTGTGTGAGAAGGAGGGCAGCTTGTAAAATGATCTCAGTTTGGCATTATGGGCCAATCTGAGAGAGTCTTTGCCACACATTTGCAGCAGTAACACTGTGCAAGTCAATGTAACTCCTCTTCCATAGAGTCAGCACCAGCACACTCGAGCCAAAACCGCCAAAACCGAATGGCTGTGTGAACACAGCCCTGAGGTGCTGAGGGGAGGGCTGAGAGAAGAATGGGAGCTGACATGTCACTCCAATAGTTCTGAGATGGGTACAACAGTAAGCAGGGAGAATTGGAGCTGAGACTGGAGGTCTTGATGAACTAGAAGATCGGGTGTAGTGGAAGAGAGAAACATCAAGTACAGAGGGGAAGAATCAGAATTGAGACAATTTCATGTAGAAAACAGCATATTGAAATGTGTGCCTTCTGAATTACTATACTATTTTATACTTCTGAATTCATATACTATTTCTGTGCAAGGTATAGTAATCTTGCACAACATTTGATTATGCAGAATAGGATTAGAGAAGTAGAAGGGGTGTAGGAGGTATTTATTCTCATGCCCTCATTTTATACATGATGAAAGTATGCCCCACAAATCGGGTAGTCAGCTAGTGCAGAATGAGAAGGAAACACTGACTTCACCATGATCTGCCTACCCTAAATATAGCTAAAATATTACAAAGATTTTTTTTTTTTTTTTTTGGTAACTGTAAGCAAGTAATGTGCTGGTATTACAACAAAGTTTCAGGGAGGAACATCTCACACAGACACCTGAAAACCCAATCATCACATTTATGAACCATTAAAAGAAAAGGATTATAAAGATTTGTTAAACACTTATTAAACACAAAGCATAATAGTGGCCACTGATTGATAACATAATCCTTATTCTAAAGGAACTGATAATATGGTGTCCTATTAAGAATTCATATTATAATTTAAATTAAATGATTATTGAAGTGATATTTTGAAAAACTAAGAATCTAAACTACCCCTAAAGTAAACAAGATTTGTTACCAAAAGGTTGGACAGCTGTCTTTTCTTTTCCTTGTGGAGTCACAACTGTTGTCATTAAATTACTAGAGAATCTCATAATTTTTATGATCAAGATCCTTAAATGACAATTTCTAAGACAATGTTCCTTAGAAGCGAAAAGTTATTTCACATTTTTATTCTTCTATCTGCAATATTATGCTGTTCTCATTGTTTCTTTAGCCTTTTCTGTTAACTACCAATTTCTGGCCAGACTGGAATTGAAATTGTGTACAAAACGCTTCATTTTTTTCTCGACAATTATTTTTTTATGTTCTTCACCTCTGGTGAAATGACCTCTACCCATTGCATCATTTTATAAGAGGCAATCCAGAGCTTTATAGAAAAAAATATATATTTTATTAAATTAATTTAAAAAGAAATATTTGAGCATGCAAATCTGCATAGTATAAATATTTTATATGAGAAATAGCAATAAAAATGAATATTTAGTTATATTATTCATATGTAAGGGGGAAAACCTGCTAACTAATTTGGAAGCCCTGGTTCTCCTCCTGGAATATTCCAAACAGCACGTGTGGAACAATTTTTTTGTACTATATTTTACAACTTGCTTTTATGAACTGTTTTTAAACTATACTAATGATCATATTTCTCATATATTTTCTTGAGTGCTCACACACCACAGAGATATATTATATAACTAAATTAATGCAAAATTCACATAATCGCTACAACCGAATTGGAAAGAACACAATATAATACATATTAAAACTTCTCGATGAAATTGTGAGACTGAGATTTGTACCAGAGCATTGCGTTTCTGTGCATATTGTGACATTTAAGTTGGCAGGGAAGTTCCCCACTACATTGGCTACTCCCTGGGAATGAGCTCAGTCCTCAAGAATATTATCCTTTTGGCTTGGCCTTCATCACACTATTTAGAACTGTCATAGATATCTTAATAAATAGCCTGAGAAGTTTATTTCAGATTCTCAAGGTTCTTGACTCCCTCAAAATAAAGTCTCCACTGGGAGGTTCATAAGACTGAAATCATTCCTTTGACTGCTACTTTTTTTTTATGTTTTGGTACAAACTTTTTCCATGAGAACTAGAATGTTTAAAAAGAAGATTGAACAACAGATTTTGGAGATCTTCCATCCTTATTGATTTTTTTTGTTTTTTTTTAATTGAATGGTAACTATGTACAGTAGCGCACTTCTGGGGCACAGTGTGGGGTTTTCACATGCAATCCGAAATACTTCCATCAAACTGGTCAACACAGCCTTCATGTCATTTTCTCAGTTATTGTTTTAATATTGATGTGTTTTTATTGTGTAATAAATCATCACCAAGCAATCCCTTTTAAGTTTAAATATCTCTGTCTCACAGACTAAATAAAATATTCTTAACATGAATTTTCATAGTCCTTGCCATTCCTTTGAAAATGAATTCATGCAATTCATGAAATAGTGAGACACTCTTGTCTAACCATAATCTATCTGCAATTAAAGGATACTTATTTAAGCTCTATGTGGGCTATGGTTTAGTGCAGTGGTTTCGAACTATTTTCCCAAGACCAATAGCATCAGCAGCGCCTGGGAATTTGTTTAAAAAGAAAGTTTTTGGACCAGACATGAAACATTCTTAATAAAAACATTGGGGATAGGGCCCAATATGATGAGTTTTAACAAGTCCTGTAGGTAATTCTCATGCAAACTAAAGTTATATAACTGTTTTAAAATTCACCTCACCAGCAGAGGCCAGTTTCTTAGTCCAGTCAACATTGCTGTACCCAATGAAACATTTATTGAAGAAAGGAATAAATGAGAAAATGAGTCATAGTCTGGGAGAAGCTTCAGTCTTAGCTTTCTACCCAATATTAACTAGAAACACCAAACCTTCATCCAGTAGATAAATATCAAGAGAATTGTCTTTCATTAGTACTTGGCCACCATATACTGCCATTACCCTTAATCACTGGCTCAATGCAAATTTATATTCCAATTTTAGTGTGAGTTTATAGAGCTGTATGTTTCAGTTCCTCATTAGTTGGGTAGACCCAAGGTGCTGCCAAGAGATGGACATAATATCATAATATGAAACTCACATCATTCTACCCTTTCCTTTATGGAAGGCCAGAAAGTGCTGCACCCTGTTGTATGGTAACACTACACAAAAAACAAGCATGGCAGATTACTTAACTAGTTCAAACTACAAAATGAGACCCAGTATGATTGTTGAAAATATTTCACAATGGAAAACTAAGATGTAGTTTCAATAAAAGTGAAGGCACTTTATTTTTAGTTTCTGTGACATTTAAAATGTGTAAAAGTTTCTAGGTAATGTCTTGAATGTGCTTCTACTCACATGTGCCATTTCTGCTGGGCAAAAATTCAAGTCTAAGGGCAAAGGAGTCATTCTCCTACTGACTCCCTCACTCACACACCTGTTCTAGGGTTCCCCTCCTTTACAACCAAGTGGGGAGAAGGTAAACTTATCAAATGTGTTATCAATATGCCAACAAGTATCTATAACAAATAAAAGTGAGAGATGGTCTTCCTGGTTTTACATATCCCTTAATGTGCTTCCATCACTAAAATAATTTCTTGGGCTTTCAAAAACTGGTGAGGATCACATCATAATTATTTTTATTTGACTTAATTTTCCTGATACTTTTTCATATCTTAGGACATCTGGAAAATTATAAAACAAAAATTGCACTCATGCTTTATAGAGATAGATAGATAGATAGATAGATAATATGTGTGTTCAGAAAAGAATAACTCACTAAAAGTACCACTTAGAAAAAGAGAGGAGAAAAACTAGTGGGTTTTTTTTTTTATTTTGTCAAAATCTTGTTAGTCATGTTTTGGTTTTGGATTTGCAGTCTGTGGAGTATTTTATACTTCTCAAATTTCTTCTGTTCACTTGTGCCTCTCAAACCTAATAGAAATCTCCTTTTCCCCTTCAAGTAATACTTGTCTGCTTCTAGGGCTATCAGGGGAATACTTTTTAAAAAATTGTTGAAACCAGCTCAAGCAGTGCACAAATATATACTGAATAGAAATACACTGAAAACCAGCCGTCAAAACAGCCAAAATAATCTAAGAGCTCGTTGTGAAAAATACAGAGAACAAAGTAAAGGACTGCCTTAAGGGTTTAGTTTCAATTTCTGCAATAATCCACCATTTCAGATAGAGTTAATTCCCTAGACTGTGTACATATGGATAATTTAATTCCACAGATAATCTCTAATATTTGTTTTGGGATAAAATGTCAAACGTTTCCCACTAAACCTTTTCACCTCCCCTTTGGACAAAAGCACAGTCGAATGGGGGAATTGGTGGTTACCTCTCACTTGCCTGGCCCTCCGCGCCGAGAGCAAGGCAAACACAGTGTGAAATGGATCTCCCACCTCTCTCCTCTGACATCCTCAGCTTCGCTTTGCCAGGTTGGGGCCTCTGACAGTGAACAATGGAGTAGTGAGATGTAAAAGTCAAGAGGTTGAGTTTCTTTTTTTTTTAATAAAAACATTGAACTCATTTCATCAACATAGGAATTATGCTACTATTTTAATGTGATAGACAAAATGAAATCTTCTTAATGAAAAATGGATCTATAGCTCTGGGGAATGCTGGAAAAAAGCTTAGGATTTTGAGCCAAAATACATGTGTTTTTGATTGTAGCTCTGCTGCTTGCTAGCCAAGTGACCTTTGGAAAGTTATAAAAATCTATGAATCTTAATTTTGTCACCTATAAGATGGGTATAAGAATAACTTTTCCACAATAATGTTGTGAGAATTTCATAAAGTTATGCACATGTAGAGCACACTTCAGCTATAACTGCTGCAGAGTTGTGATTTATAAACAGATAAAGTATAGAAAGTGGAGAACTGTAAGATTGGGTGCGTATGAGAGCAGAGTGTTTCAGGGTAGCTGAGTTTCAAAACATCATTGCCAGCAGCAATCAGTGGAGTCTTCCAAGAGCTCCTAATTTGTTATCCCTGTTATGATTCAACATATTCTGCATATCGTAGCTGCTCGCTGTGTATTGCTAACAACTCACAAACTCTTTCTCCAACAGACAGAATGAGAGTCCTTATTCTCTGACTGGTAGAAGCTTAAGTAGCTGGACAGTTATTAAGAGTTTGCTTTTGTAAAAAATAGAATTACCTACCTATCAACCTATTTATCTACCTAGTAAAAGTTATTTTTTAATCTATCTAATAAATTTTACACTAAACAACAGAATTCTCAACTAGTACCAACCAACTTCTCAATAATCAAGACCTTGATTTTGTTAGAAATCTTTCTTTCTATGAATTGTAGTCTATTACATATATACAAAGTCCAAAGTCTTTGGATTTACAAAAACTTCATAAAATAAGTCCCAAAGCTGGAAGCCATATTATCCTAGGCGGTCTACACAGTTACTTCATATAATAAAAGAAAATAATAATAAATTTGGCTTTATAAGAAATTATAAGTGGTTTCTTCTCTATTTTGTTTTCATACATTCAAATATGGGATTTTTTTTTTTTTAGCTCAAATCAGCATCACTGGAATGAAGTACCTCCAAATACAGAATTTCTAGATAAAGGATTCAACACCTGCCATAAACATGAAACAGTGAAATAATTGTTATTTCCTAGTGTGCCCATCAGATCACTCTTAGTTGCAAGAGATGGAATGTCAACTCCAACTAACTGAAGGATCAAAATGAAAAATGTAATGCACTGGCTCTCTGCACTTGACTTTCTCTTCACCTTGCCCTGCCCTCCTTCTCCTATTGCGATGAGAAAGCAGTAGCGTGGGGCCCATATACCAAGAGCTGCACCATGAGAAAAAAATAGTGTTTCTTCTTCCCCTCTGGAAAATGCCCTTGAAGGGCTTGACTTAGGGCACTTCTTGATCCCATCCTGGGTCATGTGTGTGTGGGGATGGAGTGGTGTGGATAGGTCCAAAACCAAAAGTGTAGAAGGGAAAATAATTCTGAAAAGACAGAATTAATAGCCTTGATGTTGGGTGTTAGGACAAATTATTTTCTTAAGTAAAGAATTTTTAAGACATTTTATTAACTTCCGTAATAATTTGAATGAGTATTTTTAGCAAAATAATATAAGAAGAGAAGATGTTTTGAGTTATTATTTTAATACCTATATGCCCTTGTACAGGGCTGCATCGCCTTAGATATTACTTTGGATAAAGAAAAATCAAAAATATAATTGTTGAATTTGAATACATTTTCAAAATAACAAATCGATGTGTATTATCTCGAGGAGTTTATGGCGCTTCAACCTTTTAAAAGACAAAACTTTCTATGACTCCTCTGAGAAAATTAACTCACTGAAGACTTTCAGCATCATATTCCTCAAACATAACATTTCATATCAACAGCAGTGAAAAGACATTATGACCTCCCAAGAACACTTCAAAGTAAATCACTGTTTCTCTAATTTAAACCATCAAAATAGTAAGGAGAAGGATATAGATCAAATAAGAGCTTTGACAAGAGCTGAGTTTTACCTGCCTTCTCTATTTTCATAGCATTCAACTGTCAGTCTATTCTACAGGTTAAACAAACTGAATTAGCCTCCCCACTGCAGGACTTCTCAGAGCCTTTGATGGGCTAACATATAACACTTCCAAACTTATTAAACTTGCAGAACACTTTTAAAAATTGCCCCTATCCTAGAATATTTATTATTCTCTTACATAACAGTAGACCTGGTTAGTAACTACTGTCCACATATTTATGACCTGGAGCTTGCCAGTCCATTTATGTGGCACAGTACTCTGATTTTCCTATAGTACTAAATGTTCAATAAAATTGTGTCATTAAGACAATTATCTTGTTAAATGTTTGAAAAAGAAAATCTTTGAAAAACCTCATGTGACACAGAACTTTCAAAATTTGAATTTGTTATTTCAGAGTAGCATAATAGAATACTTAAAATAAGGACTTGAATAATCTCTATGATTTCAGTGGCTAAAGGATATTTTTAAAATGCTTTTCACCATACTACTCCTCTGCCAGCCCGCAGGTCTGCAGAATACAAAAGAAAGTCAAGAACCAAGCTTTTCTCGAAGGCTTCCCCTTGTGCTTCAGATTTCTAGATACACCCCACTTTAGATGTTCAGATATTCCTCACAACTGATATCCAGGATATAACAATAGTTGGCTGTGGCATCACTAAGAGGAACCAGCTGGGAATTAGAAGGGCCAGGCTGGTCTTAGACAAATCACTTCAGTCTTTTGATTATTGATTTTCCCATTAAAAAAAGAAAGGAAAAGGTCTTATAATACTTATCATCTTTCATCACAAGGTTATATTATTGTGAAGAAATGACAAGGTAGCATATGGAATGATAAACCAGTTATGTTACAGAAATAATATTTGTTATTATTTTGTCTTAGCCTTCAGCCTCCCCAGTCTTCAATCTTGAATACTGGTGGAGAAGTGCTTTGTAAAACAAACTGTGTCTCTATGGAGAAGGCCTATGGTATTTCTACTGTTTCCCCTGCAGGTGCCCTGTCCACCCTTCTATCTCCTCTGCCCTTTTGTTTTGTTTTTTGTTTTGTTTTGTTTTTTTTTTGTTTTGTTTTTTTTGAGACAGAGTCTCACTTTGTCACCCTGGGTAGAATGCTGTGGTGTCATAGCTCACAGCAACCTCAAACTCTCAGGCTCAAGTGATTGTCTTCCCTCAGCCTTCCAAGTAGTTGGGACTACAGGTGCTGGCCACAGTGCCCAGCTGTTTTTAGAGACGGGGTCTGGCTCTTGCTCAGGCTGGTCTCAAACCTGTGAGCTCAGGGCAATCCACCCACCTTGGCCTCCCAGAGTGCTGGGATTCCAGGTGTGAGCCATCATGCCTGGCCTCTCCTCTGCCCTTTATCCCCCAAACTGATTGATGTAGGTCACATCAATAGTCTACCTAGTCCTCTGCCTCCTGGCTTGCTTTGGCCAACGGAGAGCAATGTTGGAAATGCAGGAGGGGGAGGAGAGGAAACATCCTCTGCCCCTTCCTGCCATAGCTTAGCTCCTAAAAGAGGTCCAGCTCCTGCAAGGTATTCATCTCAACAGTGCCTTCTTTTTCTTCAGGTTTATTACCGGCTAACTCGTCATACCCTGTCAGCCTTCACATGGTATAGTCAAGGCAAATGCTGTCTTTAGATGAAGGCACTGGGGCTTCTGCCTTTTAATCTTTTCAAGAACCCCCTCTGTTTCTTCTCTGTGTATACTTCTCCTCATAATCAGATGAGACTTTGGGGCCATACCGAGTGCCCTCCCTGAATGTGCTCTCTCCCCTTCTAGAGCATATTCTCGGGATTCAGGACATGAGGTTTCCCAGCCCACACTGGCCTGCAACTACCTCCTCCCCCACGTGCACACTCCATAACTGTACTGTGTGTGAATGTTCCCTAGGGCTTGCTATATGTGGACTGTGGATAGTGTCCGGACACAGAAGCTACAGATTCACCTAGAAACATCAGCATCTTTTTCTACTTTTTTAAGGTGCTGTCCTCTTGCCAAGCCATGCGTGCACATGGCCACATCTACCTAATAAAAATACCTTCTTCTAACTTGCAGAAATTTGCCGTACAAACTAATGGTAGCCTTAGAAGGATCAAAAGCAAAGTTTTTGTACTGTCCTACCCTAAACCCTAGCATGTCCTTGGAGGTGCTTGATGGGCTATTGCCAAGTCCTGAGGGAAAACTGTAAATTAGACGGGATCTGCATCAATGCAGAACAGTTGGGCTCTGATTTGATTTATATACTAAGCTACTTATAAAGGTTTATTTGAATGGATAATTCTGTAGATAAGCTAATTTTGCAAATCACTGTACTAGTTGATCCAAAAATTCCCATCAAGCTTGACAATTAGGAGGCCTTGTGATCTTCTGAATTGTGTCATATGTAATCTTCTAGTGTTGGGGTTTTAGACTCTTCATTTAAACTAAGAAATTTCTCACTGCCCTTCTTATTTCCTTTACTGATCCTTATTCACACACATCTTTCTAACTCATATATAATATTTCTCATTTTTGCCACTATATCCTTCAAAGAACTACTCCCCAAGTGCCTCCTCTGTGAAGCTTTCCAAGTTAATTTGAGCCCTGAAGAGATGCTTTAAACTCTTCAGCAGGCGTTCCAAAGCAGAAGAAATCCAAGCTTGTTGCTACTGTTCTGTTTTTGTTCATTTTCCCTTACTTGAGCTTAGGGATTGCCTAGTTTTTCTTTACTGTCTGTAACAGAAAAGGAGGTGACATCACCTTTTCAAGGTATTCTCTAATGTGTTCAAATAATAATGGACTTTAGTCTAAAGGGGGAACATAAAAATAAACAGCAGTAGTCAAATGAATGCTAAGATGCTACAGAAGGAGATGGGAAACACTGAGTGGATGCCATGAACCAAGCGTTTTAATAACAGGAAGATTCGCAATAAGAAGAACATCTAACATGAATTGAACACCGTATATCAGAAACATCTTGCTCAAGCTTCCCAATGCAGTGAGGAACTATTACTAACTCTAACTGAACTTCAAATATCCTAAACCTAGTCTATTTATTTTAAAATTTCTGTCTGGTTATCTATCTCTTAAAAATAATTTCATCTGGGGTATATTCATGACCTGATTATTAATCTGGTTACCTGCCTTTCTTAGTATTTGATTTGGTAATTTGTTTGGAATTTTAATGCTTGGATTCATTTTGAATGAGGTTTTTTTATTTAATTTTCCATTTTATTCTCTCCTGGTTTTTTTTTTGTTCTCTTCCTCTCTCTTTTTTCCTCTCCCTCCTCCCACAGCCCCCCATTGTATTTATGTGTTCAGAATTTTTATAGGTGAATTTATTTTAAAGGGAATCTTTTTATTCTAGAATTTTTTGTCTTTATTTTCCTTTGTTCTCCTTCCATCCTATGAATAGCTTACTTGGCCAGCAATTTCATATCTGTTTTTATTTGGTTTCCTGACTAGAATCAAATCCTTTAAGTACATCGGGTGCCCATGTCCTAGGGTGCTCTTGCGAATATTAGGAATAACAAGGATCCAGTTACAGAAAGGATGAGCAGTTATAGATGCCAGTTACGTGGCTGGTTCTCCTGTCTTCCTAAGTCTACAGTTGGCTAAATGCAGAAGCCTGGACCACTGTGGCTACTGAAAGCATACATTTTTCTTTATCCTCAAATTCCATTGACAAATGGGAGCTCCTGACCTAGTCTCTGGTTTTAAACAGTAAACTTGACTCTCGTTTCCATCTTGTGTGGAGTACTATTCTTTGTTTTAGCAAAAGAAACCAGAAATTCTAGCATGAGACACCTTTGCCTATTTCCAGACTCAGTGTCCAACTGGCTCACGGTTTCCAAACCAGGAAATAATGAAAATAGTTAAGGTAATTTGGTAATTCAAATTTTGAATCCATCAAAACTTGAAATCACTAAGGATTGTGACATGTAACTGTTTTTTAGTCACCCCAAATGAACTCGTCCTGTGTAAGGTACAACAACAGCTCAATTATAATTGACATAAACAGCAATGGCCAGTCTAAAAAAAAATCACTGCAGGGTGGCGCCTATGACTCAAAGGAGTAGGGCGCTGGCCCCTTATGCCGAAGGTGGTGGGTTCAAACCCAGCCCCTGCCAAAAACTGCGAAAAAAAAAAAAATCACTGCACATATTTAAAATATGAGACTTAGTATTGTAAACCTAACCTTAACATCTCCTGTTTCACAACAGCTAGAAAATCCCATTCTATTTACAAAAACATTTAATAACCTCCTGGAAAATTTTTACAATTATCAGAATTTTTTTTGCAGTCAAAAATAAAGC
>NW_003852485.1:3074250-3080372 GCF_000181295.1 Otolemur garnettii | reverse complement strand
TTTCCTTTAATTTTGGCTTCAGAATAACATTGCAAGGCAACATATATATATATTTAATGTAATTAAATAATATAATTTATAATATAATTTTTATATACATATACACATCTGGTGATCTAATTCACTTTAAGTAGATCCAAATTTGTCTTGAGTCAAAAAGATATAGCCAACCTAATGAAAAATCAACCCTAGAAGATCAAGTACTGAAAAATGACAGTTGAATGCACTTAGGAGCAGTACTTAACAATTATTTGAAAAATTGCAATTAACTCATTCTTTACTTCAATTGTGAAAGCTCACATGTTCGTCACTTGGTGATTTATGAATTTGTTTACTGTTTTTGTACTGATGGTATTTAACAAAATTCATTAATTCACAAAATGATTGATATAATATTTGGTAGTGAAAAATATTAATTTCACAAATAAGGCTATTGAATCTCAAGAATTTTCCTGAGGCCATACACTAAGTTATAAATGTCAAAGCCAATTTTAGAATACAAGTTCTGAGCATTTATTCATTAGCGTCGTATCACAGCTTTAATGCTCAAAACCGAGGAAAATTTAGTGGTCTTTTATCTTAGAATCAACTATGATATTATATAAGCAGCCACTCGTATTTTCATATTTGCAATGCCATTGGTTTTACGTTATTTTTTAGTTAAAATGCCATAACATATGTGCAACATAGCTTTTGTGCAACCTTAGAGAACTATAATACTGATGCATGCCTTTACAGAAAGAATTATTGAATAGAGCTCCACTTAATGATGAAGAAATGCCTGGGTTCAGCAACATCCCGTAAGTGAGCACATAAATAATTGCTTATTAAAGACTTTATATATGGAATATTACAACCTCTAAGTATTAGCAATTCAATAATGAAAACACTATGATTTACTTTCCACTACCATTAGCAATTGACACCATGGATTATATAATATTACTTCCTGCCAGTAATTTTGATTGAAGCAAAGGAGAAACGGCCATGAAATATACATTTATAACTCTAGGTGAATATAGTACAATCACTACGAATGGTTGACGAACTCTTTAACTTTCTGATACTCATTGGCCAGCTGTTTCGAATTTCATTCTGTGGCATCTGTCAGGGGAGATACAAAACTCTATTTACTGAGCCTATTGGAAAGAAAAAGAATGTACAGTCAAATTTTCATGAGAGCTGATTTAGTTATATCACATTAATGCGTGGGGAGGGGAAGGAAATGTTCTGAGACATTTGCACTTCTGGTAAAGGAAAGAAACTGAGAACTGGACAGGGGGTTTATGGCAAAAGAAACTTTTACAAGGCCGTAGCCTAGTGCAGGCCCCTCCAACATAAACAACCTGAAGACCCAGCCCTCAACAGAAAGAAGACTGGCCCCAGGAGCATATGAGGGGATTATCAGTAACCCCCAAAGTTACAAAGCCCCATTTCTGTCATGTTCCCTTTAAGATGTGATTGTCTGAATAAATTTATCCATTAGAGATTCCGGTTAGTTCTGAAAACAGAAAATCTATCTGCAATCTAGTACTTGTCCGGGTTAAGGGGACGTCTCTATCCCTTAATTAAGAGAAAAAAGAATGTAACAAGACCAATAGTCCGCATGTAACTGCTAAAACTTATGAGATTTCTTACAGACTAATGTTCCTATCTGGACTCTGTATAGTCTATTTTTTTTAAGGTACAAATTCTTAAAAGGGGGGAAAACATGGCATCTAAGAGCCAACAGAGGTAGAATTCAAGGTCTCTCTGAAGATGACCTTAGAAACAAACACGTGAGCTAAAGAACTGAAGAAAATTTGGCCCATGGCCTCTTTAAATTTTTCCCTCAGCTAAACAGACATCTAGTCACTTAGAAAAGAACCCACCCCCTTGTTAGACTAGCTGCGGGACAATCCCCTGTTGTCATTTTTATTGTCTGCCCTGGAGAAGGAGGCAGCTTGGGATGTCTAATGGAATCTTGATTCTATTTCACAGCTACAGAGCACAGCCAGAGGCCCGTGGTGCTTTTGTGAGCCAGAATCCACGGAGGCTAATTTTGGCTGAATAGAGGCTAAAGAGAATTCATTTTTCCTTGTTACATTTATTTCACTAAAATTGTTCAAACTCACAAGATATTGCTGGAAGGATACCAGCAAGCGCTTCTTAATTGGGGCCCCATTCAGTAGCAAAACTGACTTTGCAGGTACTAGCCACAGAGGTGATGTGGATTTCAGGGGCCTAAATGCATGGAAATTAACCTTAACACAGGAGACATAAACGTTATCTCTGCTTAGATGTGGAATATAATCTGGAGGCTTCTGTTTCACATACTTGCTGGAAACTGTAACCATGGCTCTCATCTTTCCCTTGCCGCATATGAAAGGTTTCATGTCCTGACATCACTAGAGGATTGGGCTGAGCGTGCTTAGGGAGATAACTGCTACTCCTCCCCAACATAGAGAGTCTCCGGAGATAACTAGCAGCAACTGAGCATTAACCAGCTTTCAGGAAGCCAAGCGGACAATAGAGATACAGGAAAAATCATTTTGCCTTTCCCTTTTGCTTCAAATTTTAATGAGTAAGAAAATTTTTATATTTATATTTTTAAATGCATGCAACATTCTGGCCCTACATATTATCTCAGTGTTAGTAGCCCAGAATCCTATTCTGAATCGTAAGTTTGCATACATTAGGATTACTACCTATAGTTCTCACGTTTCACAAATTTTTAACTTAATAATTAATAAGGATGGTCATTAAATTGCTAATATCTTGCAGGGAAAAAAATTCTGTAAGAACTCGCTAAGTGTTCAAAACCTTAGGATTTTCTAATGGGTTCTTTGTTCTTGGTTTAAAGACAGCATCCCAAGAAGGTACCTGAGAGAAAGTATAATTTAATTATCCCCATTTTACAGATGGGAAGATTAGAGCTTATGACCCACCGATGGAAGTGCCTGATGGAAGGAAGAATTTGTGTCAAAATTTGTTCTTCTGGAATCATTATCCTAAAATACACCTAAAGTATTTTTTACCCAAAATGAATTTAAACATAATTCCAATATGGGAATTGGTGCTTTATAAAGGAAATTTAGGGAAAAAATAAATTTCCCTGTGCAGGTCCTCCACACTGTTTGTTGTCCAGAGGGTTCCGAGGGTAGTTAACCTAAGCTCACCTGCATTAAATATTGACCCTGAGGGGCAATTTGAGGCCTTGCTAATGGGGCAATTTGGGGCCTTAATGATGCAGACAAAAAGGTCCACAATCCTACTTGATGAATTGAAGAGCCTCATTAGCATGATTTTCAAGGGTGGTACTCAAAGAATTAGCTTGCCAGCCAAAGCCGTGTCTAAACTGGCCAAATAAAGAGCTCTTCATTTAACTAGAGTGCCCTATTTGACCAGTGTCTCCACGTTCCTGGGCATTTAATTTCTTTTCTTCTTGAGCAATGAGGATTTTTATTTGTGCGTTTTTTGTTTGTTTTGATTTTTATTTTAACACAACCTACATGGACAGCTCTCTAGATTTTTACAAAATTTTGAGAACATAATAAAAATGCCTTTTTTAAGCTAATAGGGAAAAAAGATTAATATAAATTTTACCCCAAACCACCAGTTATTTCTACTAGACAAAGTTCTGCGGTGAAAACAAGGGTGTATTGTTTAAGTGCCTGGATTTGTGGAACAGGTGCCAACTTCTAATACAAAGTGAAGGCAGATTTAGCAAATAAGGGATGCCAAACCACCTTGAATGTAAAACAACGGAGCAACAAATGCCATCACAGACATAATTTCAGTGACATGCATGGTGCTTTTGCACGTGCTCAGTGAATTTAAAACCACAATACTTTAAGCAGGCAAATCTTCACTCAAATACATACCACACACAAATATCCACGTAACAGCATGCAAACCCAGATGTCAATGTGAACCCAATAGAGTAAAAAGGCAGCCGTACCTATACTTGGTACTTCATCCCGAAAAATCCACATTCATTGAACAAATGCACAGTAAGAATTAATCAACTGCGGTGGAAATTTTTCTTTAATTTTAGAAAATGTGCTTACAACACTTAGAAATATAATATTCAATACATGCTAGAAAATATCTTACAGCCATTGAATTTCACCAAAGATATAAATTGTTTTTAATTTTTTTTCCTAATTGCACGGGCACACCGTCTAATTCGATTACCAAATACCATCGCCTCTTCTTTGACTTATCTTCACCCACTAGACTGGGGATATTGAAGTGCCCTCAGCTTTGCTGCAGGCTCCTAATGCCTCAAGCTACTGCTTTAGTGACTGATTCAAGGAGAAAATAAAGAATGAAAATTCAAAATGTGACACTTTTAACGAATCACACGCAGGATAATTTTCTTTCAGCCTTGGTAACATAGATACTCCATAGTCGGCCATAATCTTTGGAAAGAACATGTTGTTAAAAAACTGGAATAATGTAATTATTATGGAAACTAATTTGTACCTCAAACAGCCCAAATTAAATTCAATAAGCGCAGTTGAAATTACAGTGATTTAAGTTCTGATGTTTCACCCTACTAAATTTTTAATTGTGGCAAATCTGCTCTGCTTCTGGGATGTAGAATGAGAAGCTAGGCAAAGACTCCTGACATTCCTCCATATAAAAATGTTTTGGTGATCACTCTATTTAAATAGTAACATTTTATTTTTCTAAGCACTTAGTTTCTTGATCAGGATCCATATTCATGGGGTCTTGCTGTAATCCACTTTACCACTTAATGTTGCAATTCAAATGTTCAGTCAGAAGCAAAGCCCTCCAGAATAAAGCATGAATATTACCGTGTGGGGCTGTAAAGAGAAGACTATTAGAATATATCACCAACACACTAGGGGACCATTTAGTGCACTGCTCTAAATACATCATTTAATTACAATGGAGACATTACTTCATGTTTCTACTGATGTAAGTATTATTAGAATTCATGATATTCGCAGGCTACTGTGGGCCATTACATTGGCCATAAGCTATTCCATAAGATTTACTACTAAAGGCCCGCAAGGGTATTTGAGCATTCATGGATTCTGTGGCAGTAGGCTTTTATCTAAGACACATAAGTGAGGGACAACCGAGTTATTATCTCTAAGAAACATAGCTTAATATTTTGGATTCTAAAGGTTAAGGTACCATAAATCCTGAATTACTCTGAGATATCACATAAAAAGACATTTTTATTTTATTTTACTCTATTCTGGCTCTTAAAATATTTTATGATGGCAGTTTCTAGAGTTGTACCATGTTGTTTACATTCAGTCCCTGAATGCATCAAAACACTGACACAGCATTTCTTTTAAACCATAGTGAGGGAAGCAGAAATACAGAGCCTGTGTGTTTGTGCACTTGCCAGCATGCACACCCACACTAAGGGGTGTTGTGTCCGTAGTATAATAGGGAATGGAGGAAAATGGGTTAACTAAGTGCTTTCTTTTTTTAAAGCTTACCCAATTTGCAGTTTGATGAGTCTTGATCAGTGCTTCGATGGTCCCTTTTCATGATGGTATCAGTGTGTTGTTCTGAGCTGAGCTGATCTGTCCCTGGATGCAAAGCCTTAGTTCCTTTTAGAAAGGGGATTCTAAGGCGCTGCCCAGGAAAGCACAGAGTCAGCAGCAAGAAGCAGCTTCAGAAGGCTGCCTGCTTTTTTAAGACAATGCATATTGCAACTGGAAAACTCAGTAAAGACCGATGAGAGGGCTTTGTACATTTGTCATGAAAATAGGCAGAGAAGAAAAACTTCTCTCTCTTATAAAATGAAAACTTGTGGGTATCTTCCGGACAAATGGAAGATTAAGGGTTTGGGGAAACAATGCCTTAAAAAAGCAGGCAGAACATAAAATTCAAGCAGAGTCCAATTTCCCTGTGTCATGGCAGTGCCAGCTTTACATTTCTCTCCAAGCCTTTTTCTTGGAATTATAGGGCGCCTATTAGGCTTCCGAATCTTAATACATGCAGTATATAACTTGTTTGCATTTTCCAGGAAAACTATTTAGGCAGATTCATCAGCATTGACTGTCTTGTAAAGAAATGGCTCTAAAATGACAAATAGCATCAAGTTACTGCAAGGGTAAAGTGAGAGTGCAAAAGAAGCTGTGTTTACTGAGAAA